>NW_024412084.1:90000-102500 GCF_016920715.1 Anopheles arabiensis | reverse complement strand
AAAATAAATTGCACGAGCTAATGATACTTGTACCATGCACAGTACACCGTACCAAAATATACCCCTGAAAGTGTGCAATTTGGTGCTACCCTAGGGAATATGTATGGGAAGCCTAGCTACGTGTGTCGCACGTTCCAAGTTGCATGGACGTCGAACAGAGGCATGCAAAAGCACCTATCTAGGGAATTACTCTACGTTCTAGTAGCAAGTGCGATTTTCCGGTCCAGCACGGCAGTACGCCTGCACGCATACACTCCATGTACCAGAAATGTACCAACCTAGGCGTTGCTCAGTAGCTTTAGCGGCACATAGAAAAAGTATTCGAGTTCAGATTTTTGGGACTTAGCGTATTTTTAAAACTAATAACGAAAATTAAATTTTAAATCGGTAAACGGCTAGGAGTTGCTCAGTAGCTTTTGGCGGCACATAGAAAAAGTATTCGAGTTCAGATTTTTGGGACTTAGCGTATTTTTAAAACTAATAACGAAAATTAAATTATAAATCGGTAAACGGCTAGGAGTTGCTCAGTAGCTTTTGCGCAACGTGGCAAAAGTATTCGAGTTCAGATTTCTTGGACGTAGCGTATTTTTCAATCATAATAAACCGAATCAAACATAACAATGATGAAACTTACACCATGTCCCAAGGTTGTGCACAAAACGTAACGATAAAGTGCTGGCGAAGTTAGAGGTGCACCAAAATTGTGTACCGATCAGGGAAAGTACTCTACGTTCCTATGATTTGGGTGAAAAGTGTTGATTAACTGCTGGTAAGAATAGACAGTTGCTTATCATACACATCGCAAACGAACACCCCTTAGTGAGCATTAGCAAAAGTCAATGGCACAAAGCAATTGCAATACAAACTGATCAAGTACATTAAAGAACGCTAAGTACCAGGACTTCTTTCCAAGAATGGTGTCCGCGACGGGAGGGCAAGCGTCCTTCCCAGGTTTTCCTAGTAAACCTTGTATGGTAAACATACCCAAGCGTGTCTGTAAGCACGCAACGAAAGTCACGAACGGGCACATACCTAGGGAATGTACTCTACGTACTTGGACTTTTGTCCAAGAATGGTGTCCGCGACGGTCGGGCACTGCGACGCAATAACCAAATCCTAGGATTGTAACTTTAGTGTGCACAAACATAAACATTAACGCGTTCGCTCGGGCTGCGCCGTCCGTGTTGAACACAAATGTGGGTGATTATATGCGTGGAGGGACAAAAACATACGAGGAGGAGACAGTTTTCTGCACGATGTGCACAGAGCTCATTTCGTCGTCCCGGGCGAATGGAAAAACACAAACATCGCGAGTATCGTTCTAGGTTTCTGTCTATAAAAGGGCAGGCCAAAAGGTGACCGGTTGAGATAAGCATTTTAAGCATACAAACACTTTATTGGAACTTTTGATACAAAAACAAGGTACGTACATGTAGGTTGTACCAACATGGACATCTATGAACGCGTACGCTCGGGCTGCGCCCTCCGTCTTGTACTTTCCCTGATCGGTACACAGTTTTGGTGCACTGCTATTCCGACCGGCAACTTGTACCAACATATACATCCATGAACGCGTAAGTAGTGTACTTTCCCTGATCGGTACACACTGTTGGTGCACGGCATAAGAAAAGAGCTAAAATGGTCAAACTCAATCCATTTCAACAATAGATAGTCGATAGTAGCTGTGCCGATGAAGTAGGGCACGATGCAAGTTAATGTTGTTTAATGAATAACATGTCCGCCATACATTTCAGTACAAAATTGCTCGGTCAGACCTACAAAGTGCTATATCTCGAATACGAGGCGTCGGACTGGGGGTTGTAGAGCAATTTAAGTTCGTCTAATGATTCTACATCCGATTCTGGATAGCGGTTTTTGACCACTTTTCAATATTTTGTGACACCCCGAACCTAGGGGCAGCTCCTAGCTTTTTCAAAAATGTGCACCGAACGGGCCGGAGAGCTCGTGTGGCTCAAAACATGTTTTTCGCTAAAACACCTCAAAACGTGTAAGAACGCACCCTAGCTCTTGTTTTTCAAAAGTTATGGCCATTTAAAGTCGAGGGTTTTTGCTTCAAAATAGCAATTTTACCCGTCCCTATGGCCATGCTTTAAATTTTCACGAAAATGCCAGGTCAGACCTAGGGCGGGCCATATCTTGAATACTAAACGTCGCAGACATTGGTCGTAGAACAATTTTAAGTTCGTCTAATGATTCTACATCCGATTCTGGATAGCGGTTTTTGACCACTTTTCAATATTTTGTGACACCCCGAACCTAGGGGCAGCTCCTAGCTTTTTTCAAAATGTGCAGCGAACGGGCCGGAGAGCTCGTGTGGCTCAAAACATGTTTTTCGCTAAAACACCTCAAAACGTGTAAGGAACGCAACCTAGCTCTTGTTTTTCAAAAGTTATGGCCATTTAAAGTCACGTGGTTTTTGCTTCAAAATAGCTATTTTACCCGTCCCTATGGCCATGCTTTAAATTTTCACGAAAATGCAAGGTCAGACCTAGGGCGGGCCATATCTTGAATACTAAACGTCGCAGACATTGGTCGTAGAACAATTTTAAGTTCGTCTAATGATTCTACATCCGATTCTGGATAGCGGTTTTTGACCACTTTTCAATATTTTGTGACACCCCGAACCTAGGGGCAGCTCCTAGCTTTTTCAAAAATGTGCACCGAACGGGCCGGAGAGCTCGTGTGGCTCAAAACATGTTTTTCGCTAAAACACCTCAAAACGTGTAAGGAACGCACCCTAGATGATGAAAAGTGCAATCAGAATGTCAATCGACAACTTTGTTGGGGGTACCATTTTTACTCTACGGGCCAGTAGCTTAGGCGCGCCAACAGCGCTTTCCTTTCGGGTTCCCATTTTTGCCCTCCTGGGATTATGATCATTTGTTCATTGCCTACTATAGGGAGGGTACCTTGCTACGAGGTCAAACATGAAGATTGCACCAAATCGTAGTTTTTACCTCTATTTAGTCGTAGGAGCATGGTTTGCAGTGGCAGTGGGTCATTAAGCCCCGTTTGGGTCATACGTCCCTCCGCGATAAAAATCGTCGTATGCCTATAGTCCGAACTAATGAAGCAAAAGTGGTGTCTGGTGGGCTCTGCCGATGATTTTAACCTATGATTTTGAGCTTCCACCCTATCAAAACGTTCTGGAGCAGTACATCACGGGTCTACGGACCCAAAGACTTCGTCGTGATGGTTTCTAGTAAAAAGTTGTAACAGCTAAGGGTTTTGAATACGCGTATATTAACCATTGCTTGAAACTAAGCTTCGTTGTTTTAAACTCTGCAAGACCAATCGAACTTCTTAGGGAAACCCGAAGGATTCACGCTAAGCTCGATGAGCTATTATGGGTAGTGGTGCATGATCTGGTGTTCCTTGGATCTAATCCAATGAATAAATTTATGAGGGTATATATGGTGCAGGGCACAAAGCGTGATGAAACCGGGTCTCCCTACCAAATGTGGCATATTTTTTCCCTGAGAGCGAAGCTCAGACCCACGTAGGGGAGAGCGAAGTGGAACTTAAATGTTCTATGCAGCAAATGTTCGCCATGCGGATAAACAAGTTGGAATAGTTCAATGTAGTGTAATGCAAAACGAATCGCAAATAACGATACGGGACCCAGAAGCAATTCTGCGGATCCCTCGGGGAGTGGTGAGTTGATATAAATTAGAGGTGAAAGTCCAAGTTGTTCAAGCTCCGGCTCGGCAGCCGATACGAGGTTCCTGTTGGGCTTTGTACATCGCGCAGAGGCGCCGTTCGGTTCTAGCAATGATTCCCGCCACCATGTTCCATGCGTGCAGAGATCCGTTAGAGCTCGTTCAATGTGTCCCGCCGTGATTACGAAAAAGTCCAACAGTTGACCAAGTTGGGGGTGCGTCAAGTAAACGCGCAGAGATGCCGTTCGGTTTAGAGCAATGTCTCCCGTATCACGTTGGAGTTCTTCCACTAGTGCAGAGAGATCGCTGAACCGTTCAATGTGTCCCGTCGTGGTGTGCTTGTACCGAACACTTAGGATACACCATGCTTTGTTGGTTTGGGATAGGAGTGGTCGCGCAACTGCCTCCACGCCGCAAAGTGCCAGTTCGGATTGAAGGTCAACTTTAGCCGTTCAATGCATCAGTCGGTGGGTGTTCAGATGGCATCACAACTTCCCTAGGTGCTTAAGTTGGTTGGGTTGTAAAACATGTGCACATGCGCAGAGTATCGTGCGTACTAGCAAAGTCTCCCGTCACGGTGGTTATGAATGAGTTCCATTCAGTGCAGAGAGATCGTTAGTGCGTGCAATGTGTACCAGTCGATGTGTCGTACCGGAATACAACCCCGCTTAGAGGCCCGTCGCTCGAAGAGGACAAGCAAGAGTGCGCAGAGTGCCGTACTGGCCTAGCAATGTCTCCAGACAGACGTAGGAACACCCGACGCAGTGCAGAGAGTAGATCCGCTAGCCATGTGCAATGCATCCGACGTTGTCTGCTTGTGCAGTCTATCGAGTGGCGCCAACGACGCTCCGGCGTCACAGAACAAATCTCGGTGGTCACGGGGACTTGCGCCTCGCGTGATCAAGAGTGTAGTTCGTGTTCAAGCAATTGACTCGAATTCTGGTTGATCCTACCAGTGATATACGCTCGTCTCAAAGGTTAAGCCATGCATGTCTAAGTACAAGCTTCCTAGAAAGTGAAACCGCATAAGGCTCAGTATAACAGCTATAATTTACAAGATCCTCATCCAAACAGTTACTTGGATAACTGTGGAAAAGCCAGAGCTAATACATGCATTATGCCGGGACTGTTGGCCTCCGGGTCGGCGGAACTGGTGCACTTATTAGTTAAACCAATCGCCTCCGGGCGCTTTGAGTTGAAATCTGGATAAGGATGCCGATCGTACGGTCGCTTGCGACTGACGACAGATCTTTCAAATGTCTGCCCTATCAACTATTGATGGTAGTGTAGAGGACTACCATGGTTGCGACGGGTAACGGGGAATCAGGGTTCGATTCCGGAGAGGGAGCCTGAGAAATGGCTACCACATCCAAGGAAGGCAGCAGGCGCGTAAATTACCCAATCCCGGCACGGGGAGGTAGTGACGAGAATAACAATATGGACCTCTCTAACGATGGTCCATAATTGGAATGAGTTGAGCATAAATCCTTTTGCAAGGATCAAGTGGAGGGCAAGTCTGGTGCCAGCAGCCGCGGTAATTCCAGCTCCACTAGCGTATATTAAAGTTGTTGCGGTTAAAACGTTCGAAGTTGATACCCCGTCCAGACTCGCGTCCGTCGCGGGCGCCCGGCCTCTCGGTTGGGACCGTCCGTGTACGCGCTCGCGGCTGCGACTCACAATGGTGTACCTGGGCGTTCTACTCCGTGACGGGTCAGGACTTGTCGCCGCGACCTCGTCGGTCAAGGTCTTGTTCGACCCAGCTTCATGGTGCCCGGGAACTCTCGTTTACCTTGAACAAATTAGAGTGCTCAAAGCAGGCTAGTTCAAAGCGTCCGGTCCTCCGGGGCCGGCGTTGGCCGAGAATAATTTTGCATGGAATAATGGAACATGACCTCGGTCTGAGTGGTTTCGTTGGTTTGTAATAGACCAAGAGGTAATGATTAACAGAAGTAGTCGGGGGCATTGGTATTACGGCGCGAGAGGTGAAATTCGTAGACCGTCGTAGGACCCACAGAAGCGAAAGCGTTTGCCAAGGATGCTTTCATTAATCAAGAACGAAAGTTAGAGGATCGAAGGCGATTAGATACCGCCCTAGTTCTAACCGTAAACGATGCCAATTAGCAATTGGGAGACGCTACCTACCTTCGGTGCTCTCAGTAGCTTCCGGGAAACCAAAATCGGGTTCCGGGGAAGTATGGTTGCAAAGTTGAAACTTAAAGGAATTGACGGAAGGGCACCACAAGAAGTGGAGCTTGCGCGCGCGATTCGAGCAGTCACCCAGTACGGTCACGGTGTGTTTTGCTCCGCGGTGAAGATAGAAATTTTGTGCAAAAATTGCCTGGAGGGACCCAAATTGGAGTATAAATCGTTCATAAGAGTGAATTTAAGTGCAACGAACGAAAACCGCATGAAAATCGGTGCAAAAACGCGGAAAAATATGATAAACATTCCCCATACATTTTGTATGGGGAACTATTTTCGCTAAAAAATGTGTTAAATAAGTCTTTTCAACACGGTTTGCGGTGAAATCCATAAATCAGGTGGTGTTTAACAATTTTAGCCGATAAACAGTGTTTGCCGGCGAAAATTCGCGAAAAATAAGGTGCGGAAAATTTGCGTAAGGAATTACAACAACAACAACAACAACAGTATATGTGTGTCGCGAGTGCGTATAACATTCCGGTCCACGAGCGCCGGAAGTGGCCGGAAACGGTAGTGTTCGTGCCCGTGATCGAGTGTATGCAAAAAACCGGACGAAAAACGGACGTAAATCGCCGAAAAACAACGTGGTAAAAAGTGTCAGGGTGCTACCGCCGGAGCACGTGTCTCCGGGAAAAGGAGTTTAATAGAAAATCGCTAATAACTTCGCGAGTTTTGGTCGGATTTGTGTGCGGTTTTCACCGTTGGGTTAGTTTCGATGCGAACAATACGATCCCATAAAAAAAAATAGTGAAAATCGTGAAAAAATTTTTGACAGTTTGTGATGACATCTGAGTGACAAGCAATACCCAGGCGACAAATATTTTATCGGCGAGCAGTTCCCAGGGGACAAAAATTTGAACTTACCGTTACTGCTTGAAAACTGCCCGATTTTTTAAAAAGTGTGCGGAAAATTCTGGGAAGGTGGGTAGTGCCCTCGGGAGCTCGAATCTGCTCGATTCGACCAGATCGTGCAACTCGAAAATTGCTCGAATTTTTCGAATCTGCTCGAAAAATTTGAAAAATTCGGGAAGCTGTGGAGGGTGTAGAGCGACTTGACTAGAGTGAAAAACACGGGAAAATTATTTTCCCCCCCTTCCCCGTCTCCTCCAGGGCCAGAATCACAGCAGCTGGGCGGCGCAGCATCCCTGGGGTCATCTCGACCCCACGGGGTCATATCGATCCCCAGGATTATCTTGACCCACAAGGGAGTTTACCACGAAGATGGAACTCTCAAATCGCAGTTTGAGGCCTCGGCAGCCATCCGTCGATTGCGGCATGGGTGCGGTTCAGAAGAAACCGCAGTGTCAGCCAAAATTGACACTGGACGTACACCCCTGGCTGCACGTTTGAACGAGGAAAATGAGGTTCGTCTGCACCTGATGTTGCAGGCGGAGAAGGCGGAGAAGGCGGAACTGATGAAGACGGTAGCAGGTCTCCAGGCCACTGTTGAGGGATTGCAGAAGCAGCTTGCGGAGTCGCAGCAGGCCAGGCTTTCCGCCGAAGCGGACGCAAAGAAGGAGAGAGATGCATTGCTGGCCGAGATCCGCGATCTAGGGAAGCAATTGCGCCAGGAGCTCTGCTGGCAACGCGGGCAACAGCAGCAAGCACAACCTGGTCCGTCAGTGACAACGGCGGTTACGCTCCCGGCCTACCAGGTGCCAACGGGAGAAGACATCCGGCAAGTGGAGCAGCCCAGCTTCGCTGAGGTCGTCCGCCGCAAATATCGCGGCATGGCTAAGGGGAAACCCCGGCAGCCCCCTCAGCAGCAGCAGCAGCAGGAAAACCAGCAGCAGCATCAACAACAACAACAGCAGCAGCAGCGGCAGCCACAGCGACAGCAGGTCACAGGCTCGCAGCAGCAACAACAGCAGCAGCAGCGCCAGCCACAGCGACAGGCGGTCGCAGGCACGCAGCAGCAGCAACAGCGTCGGCAGCAGCAACAACAGCAGCAGCAACAACACCAGCAGCGGCCTACTGCTGTACAGGCGCAGCGTAGCGAGCAGTTGCACCAGGAGCGACGACGTCCAGCACGCCCTCGGCAGGACCAGCTCATCTTTGAGCCGGCCGAGGGCTGCTCTAAGGCGCTCTTCGAAAAGATCCGCCTGAATCAGCGCCTGGCGGAGGAGAACAAGCACGTGCATCAGGGCTACCGCACGACCCGCGACTTCCTTCGCCTTACACTCAAAAAGGATGCAGATGCCGCTGTGCTGCTGCAGCGCATCCAGGAGAGGTCGGTGATTTGGCCACTGGCCGGATCATCACGGAGATGGCCGAGGTGATGATTACCGGCATCGACATGTTGGCCACAAAGAGGATGTGGAACGTGGCCTGCAGCGGGCGCTGGAACGCACAGTAGTTGCAGCAACCACGTCCTTGTGGGAGCGTCGTGATGGGACGCAGCGTGCCCGTGTCCGACTTCCACGGAGGGACGCTGACCTTCTGGCGGACAAACGTATCCTTGTTGGATACTCGGCGTGCCTGGTGCGCAGCGCGCCAAAACAGCAGCGAAGCGCCGTTCGCTGTTTCCGCTGCTTGGAGCGTGGACACACCACTGCAGACTGCGCCGGCGTGGATCGTTCCGGCCTATGCCTGCGATGCGGAGCCACGGATCATCGCGCGGCATCATGCACCTGCGATCCGAAGTGCATCGTTTGTGGCGGCCCACACCGCATCGCCGCCCCCATGTGCCCAGGCCCGCAACCACAATGTTGAACGTCCTGCAGTTCAACGCCAACCATTGCGAGAACGCCCAGGACCTGGCGTTGCATGTGTTGACCACCGAGGGTCTTGACGTTCTGCTCTTGTCCGAGCCCTATTGCGTACCGCGCAATAACGGCAATTGGGTAACGGACGAGAGTAAGACGGTTGCCATCGTCGTCAACGGCAACCGGCTGCCGATACAGCGTATCAGGCACCGTCAGACCCTCGGTGTGGTTGCGGCCGACGTCGGTGGAATCGCTGTGGTGAGCTGCTATGTGTCGCCGCAGACAGGAGTCCCAGAGTTCCGAAGCACTATGGAAAAGATCGACCTGATCGTCCGCGGGTGCAGCCGGGTTCTCCTGGCCGGCGATTTCAACGCCATGCACCTGGACTGGGAAGCAGCAGGACTTGCCCGAAGGGCTTGAGCTTCTCCAGTTGGCGGACAACCTCGGGCTGGTGCTACTGAACAAGGCAGACTGTCTGCCAACGTTCAAGGGAACCGAGCGGACACAACTCGGTTTCCGCCCAGCCGACCGGACGTTACGTTCGCCAGTAGTGTGATCAGCCGTCTCGACCCGCGCGAGCACAGCGCCCGAGGCTGGCGCGTTCCCGACGTGGTAACGCTCAGTGATCACCGTTACGTCCGGTACGAGGTTGGCGTGAGTCCACCATCATCGAGGGATCGGGCAGCACGGCGTGGACAGCGCCCGGCCCGCGTAAGCAATGCCGGTACGCGCTGGAAGACCAGTCAGTTTGACTCCCAGCTTTTCGGGAAAGCGCTGGCCATGACTGGGTTCGCCCGTCAAGCTAACAGCGTCGAAAGCTTGGTCGAGTCGCTGACCAGCGTCTGCGACGAGACGATGTCGCGGGTCTTCCCAGCGCAGGACCACACAGGTCGGCCAGCTTACTGGTGGACTCCGGCGATCCAGACGATGATCGAAGAACTCTCCAGAAAGGAGCAAATGGCGATGAGGACCATTCCGCCCAACGAACAGCTCCAAACGGAACTCTTAGCTGCCAGAGAGAGCCTTCGGAAGGCTATTCGTTCGAGTAAGAACGAGGCGTTCGACCAGTTCTTGCTGTCGATCAGGAGGATGAAACCGGAAACTTTTTCCGGAAGGTCTTCCACTGGTTCCAGGCGGCCCGCTCAGCCCCGGAACGCGATCCAGCAGAACTGCGGCGAATTGTCGACGCCTTGTTCCCGGTTCATCCGCCGGTAGAGTGGCCTGATCTCCGAGTTGGCAACATGGCGCCGCTCCGATCGATCGGCCTGACCGAGCTGGAGAATATAGCAGCCAGCATGCACCCGCGGAAGGCTCCTGGGCTTGATGGAGTACCGAACGCCGCCCTTACGGTTGCTCTCAGGCAGCAACCGGAGCCCTTCCGCCGGGTGTTTCAGGAGTGCCTGGACACGTCCTGCTTTCCGCAGCCGTGGAAAAAGCAGCGACTGGTGCTCCTGCCAAAGCCAGGCAAGTCACCGGGCGAGCCGTCGTCATTTCGCCCGATTTGCCTGCTTGACAACACAGGCAAGGCTTTGGAGCGGCTGCTGTTGAACCGGCTCAACGAATATATCGAGGATCCAGAGAGTCCGCAACTGTCTGAGCAGCAGTTCGGATTCCGGCGAGGGCGATCGACTCTGCAGGCCATACAGCAAGTCGTAGACGCGGGACGAAGGGCGAAGTCCTTTGGCAGGACGAACAACCGTGACCGGCGCTGCCTCATGGTTGTTGCCCTGACGTCCGTAACGCGTTCAACACGGCTAGCTGGCAGAGCATCGCCGAGGCGCTCCAGGCGAAAGGAGTCCCCGTGCAGTTGTGCCGCATACTGCAGGACTACTTCGCCGACAGGGAGCTCACGTACGACACGGCGGACGGGCCGGTTACCCGCCGAGTATCGGCAGGTGTTCCACAGGGGTCTATATTGGGCCCCACATTGTGGAACATCATGTACGACGGTGTGCTAGCCGTAGAGCTCCCTGAGGGCGCCTCCATCGTGGGATTCGCCGATGATCTTGCGATCCTGGCAGCGGGGACAACACCGGAGCACGCAGCAGCGATTGCGGAGGAAGCGGTGGCAGCGGTCAACAGCTGGATGGTGCGGCACAAACTCTCCTGGCGCCGGAGAAGACGGAGTTGCTGATGGTGTCGAGCAAGCGAAGCGGATACAAAAACATCCCTGTGAACATCTGTGGAGTGGAAGTGCGCTCGAAGCGGTCGATCCGCTACTTGGGGTCATGCTACACGACCACCTGTCGTGGCGCCCACACGTCGAGATGGTCGCGGACAAGGCCCTCCGTGTGGTGCGAGCATTGCGTGGCGTCATGCGCAACCACAGCGGCCCCAAGTGAGCAAGCGGAAGCTGCTCGCCGCAGTGGCCGCGTCCATCATCCGCTACGGCGCACCCGTCTGGGCGGAAGCCGTGGACCTGCAGTGGTGCAGGCGGATTCTGGACCGCGTGCAACGGCCCTTGGCCCAGGGCATCACGAGCGCCTTCCACTCCACGAGCTGCGAGGTAGCGGTGGTTTTAGCCGGAGAACTGCCATACCACCTCCTGGTGAAGGAAGACGCCCGCTGCTACAACCGACTGCAGTTAAGCCCGGACAGCAGTCGAGAGGCGATTCGCCAGGAGGAAAGGGAGTCATCGCTGCAGCTGTGGCAGCAACAGTGGGACAACGAGGCGGCGAATAACACCAGCCGTTACTTACGTTGGGCCCACCGACAAGTGCCAGACGTGCGCCTGTGGACGGGACGGAAGCACGGAGAGGTAGATTTCTACCTCTCGCAGGTATTGAGTGGACACGCCTTCGTCCACGAATTCCTGCACGTGTTCGGGTTCGCTCCGTCCCCGGACTGTCCCAGGTGCGCAGGGTCGGTCGAGTCGGTGGCCCACGTACTCTTGAGGTCCCCGCTTCGCAGATGTTCGGGTGGAGTTACTGCACGGCGTCGACGAGGACAACCTCGGCAGTCGTCTGCTGGAGAGCGCGGAGTCGTGGGACCGCATCCAGCAAGCGGCTCGGCGGATCCTCTCCGTGCTGCAAGAGGACTGGCGGCAGGAGCAGCTTACCTTGGCAGTCGCTGAGGCTGCTCAGCCAGATCCAGCAGCCAGCCCGCCCGAGGACATGGCGGAGGTAGAGCGGAGATTGCTGAGGCGACGAGAGGTGCGCAACCGCAGCGCCCGGCGAATGCGGCAGCGGCGTCGGCAGGAGCGGCTCGGCGAGAACGAGGTCGTTCCGGCATCATGGCACGCAGCGCCAACGACGCAGCGGCAAATGACGCAGTGGAGCCGACAGGGGAGGTCGAGGAGGAGGAGGCCAGCCGTCCAGCGCCAACAATCCCCCGCGCAGCCGGGGATTGCCTCCCACGTACGTTGGAGATGCGGCGACTTCGTCGGAACCACGTGCAACAACTGTACCGGAGAAGGCGTCGGGACGGAGAGCTGGGAGACGTTCCGCAGGGTCGCCAGCGACGCGGAAGAGCCCCATCTTCGGCGGCGGAGATTGAGCAGCGTCGCATCAACAGGCGGAATAGGGAGAGGCAACGGCGGCTGGAGCAACGGCAAGCGGAGGTAGAGGCTCAGTCTCCGTGGGACGAGCTGCCAAGTTCCCAGCTTGCTGAAAGAAGAGCTGGCCTCACGGAGGACGAGCGAGCTGCCGTCACTTCGGCGAACGTCTTCGCGCGCTGATATAGCTCGGTCTTGATACGGAGTAACCTGCGTGGATTGGGACAAAGACTACGGCTTACGGAACACGTTTAATGAACAAATGCGGGAAACAAATCCTTTAACGAAAGGAATGTTGTTGTTGAACTAATTACGAATAAAATAAAACGAAAGGCCCAAATGGGCGGAATTCCCGGCGGGGAGTCCGTTAGTGGTAACCCCCGCCGGAAGGAGCGGGTTTTCTGGGTTAAAATTTAGATA
>NW_024412084.1:80000-82500 GCF_016920715.1 Anopheles arabiensis | reverse complement strand
CGTTCCTATGATTTGGGTGAAAAGTGTTATTTAACTGCTGGTTAGAATAGACAGTTGCTTATCATACACATCGCAAACGAACACCCCTTAGTGAGCATTAGCAAAAGTCAATTGCACAAAGCAAATGCAATACAAACTGATCAAGTACATTAAAGAACGCTACGTAGCAGGACTTCTTTCCAAGAATGGTGTCCGCAACGGGAGGGCAAGCGTCCTTCCCAGGTTTTCCTAGTAAACCTTGTATGGTAAACATACCCAAGCGTGTCTGTAAGCACGCAACGAAAGTCACGAACGGGCACATACCTAGGGAATGTACTCTACGTACTTGGACTTTTGTCCAAGAATGGTGTCCGCGACGGTCGGGCACTGCGACGCAATAACCAAATCCTAGGATTGTAACTTTAGTGTGCACAAACATAAACATTAACGCGTTCGCTCGGGCTGCGCCGTCCGTGTTGAACACAAATGTGGGTGATTATATGCGTGAGGACAAACATACGAGGAGGAGACAGTTTTCTGCACGATGTGCACAGAGCTCATTTCGTCGTCCCGGGCGAATGGAAAACACAAACATCGCGAGTATCGTTCTAGGTTTCTGTCTATAAAAGGGCAGGCCAAAAGGTGACCGGTTGAGATAAGCATTTTAAGCATACAAACACTTTATTGGAACTTTTGATACAAAACAAGGTACGTACATGTAGGTTGTACCAACATGGACATCTATGAACGCGTACGCTCGGGCTGCGCCCTCCGTCTTGTACTTTCCTGATCGGTACACAGTTTTGGTGCACTGCTATTCCGACCGGCAACTTGTACCAACATATACATCCATGAACGCGTAGAGTGTACTTTCCCTGATCGGTACACACTGTTGGTGCACGGCATAAGAAAAGAGCTAAAATGGTCAAACTCAATCCATTTCAACAATAGATAGTCGATAGTAGCTGTGCCGATGAAGTAGGGCACGATGCAAGTTAATGTTGTTTAATGAATAACATGTCCGCCATACATTTCAGTACAAAATTGCTCGGTCAGACCTACAAAGTGCTATATCTCGAATACGAGGCGTCGGACTGGGGGTTGTAGAACAATTTTAAGTTCGTCTAATGATTCTACATCCGATTCTGGATAGCGGTTTTTTGACCACTTTTCAATATTTTGTGACACCCCGAACCTAGGGGCAGCTCCCTAGCTTTTTTCAAAAATGTGCACCGAACGGGCCGGAGAGCTCGTGTGGCTCAAAACATGTTTTTCGCTAAAACACCTCAAAACGTGTCGAGAACGCACCCTAGCTCTTGTTTTTCAAAAGTTATGGCCATTTAAAGTCATACGGGTTTTTGCTTCAAAATAGCTATTTTACCCGTCCCTATGGCCATGCTTTAAATTTTCACGAAAATGCCAGGTCAGACCTAGGGCGGGCCATATCTTGAATACTAAACGTCGCAGACATTGGTCGTAGAACAATTTTAAGTTCGTCTAATGATTCTACATCCGATTCTGGATAGCGGTTTTTGACCACTTTTCAATATTTTGTGACACCCCGAACCTAGGGGCAGCTCCTAGCTTTTTCAAAAATGTGCACCGAACGGGCCGGAGAGCTCGTGTGGCTCAAAACATGTTTTCGCTAAAACACCTCAAAACGTGTAAGGAACGCGATGAAAGTGCAATCAGAATGTCAATCGACAACTTTGTTGGGGTACCATTTTACTCTACGGGCCAGTAGCTTAGGCGCGCCAACAGCGCTTTTTCGGGTTCCCATTTTTGCCCTCCTGGGATTATGATCATTTGTTCATTGCCTACTATAGGGAGGGTACCTTGCTACGAGGTCAAACATGAAGATTGCACCAAATCGTAGTTTTTACCTCTATTTAGTCGTAGGAGCATGGTTTGCAGTGGCAGTGGGTCATTAAGCCCCCGTTTGGGTCATACGTCCCCTCCGCGATAAAAATCGTCGTATGCCTATAGTCCGAACTAATGAAGCAAAAGTGGTGTCTGGTGGCCTGCCGAGATTTTAACCTATGATTTTGAGCTTCCACCCTATCAAAACGTTCCTGGAGCAGTACATCACGGGTCTACGGACCCAAAGACTTCGTCGTGATGGTTTCTAGTAAAAAGTTGTAACAGCTAAGGGTTTTGAATACGCGTATATTAACCATTGCTTGAAACTAAGCTTCGTTGTCTTTAAACTCTGCAAGACCAATCGAACTTCTTAGGAAACCCGAAGGATTCACGCTAAGCTCGATGAGCTATTATGGGTAGTGGTGCATGATCTGGTGTTCCTTGGATCTAATCCAATGAATAAATTTATGAGGGTATATATGGTGCAGGGCACAAAGCGTGATGAAACCGGGTCTCCCTACCAAATGTGGCATATTTTTTCCCTGAGAGCGAAGCTCAGACCCACGTAGGGAGAGCGAAGTGGAACTTAAATGTTCTATGCAGCAAATGTTCGCCATGCGGATAAACAAGTTGGAATAGTTCAATGTAGTGTAATGCAAAC
>NW_024412084.1:72500-75000 GCF_016920715.1 Anopheles arabiensis | reverse complement strand
TGTTGTTACGTGTCGCCCTCAGCGGGCGTCTCTGAGTTCGAGGAGGTAATGCAGCGCATCGATGTGCTGCGATCGAAGTGCATCGTTTGTGGCACACCGCATCGCCTTGTGCGGGAACCACAATGCGTGGCACAACGCCAACCATGCGAGAACGCCCAGGACCTGGCGTTGCACCACCGAGGCTTGACGTTCTGGTCCGAGCCCTATGCGTACCGCGCAGGCAATTGGGTAACGGGAGGTAAGACGGTTGCCATCGTCGTCAACGGCAACCGGCTGCCGATACAGCGTATCAGGCACCGTCAGACCCTCGGTGTGGTTGCGGCCGACGTCGGTGGACGCTGTGGTGAGCCTATGTCGCCGCAGACAGCCCAGAGTTAAGCACTATTCGACCTGATCGTCGCGGGTGCAGCCGGGTTCTCCTGCCGGCGATTTCAACGCCATGCACCTGGACTGTACAGCGGTTTGCCCGAAGGGCTTGAGCTTTCCAGCGGACAGCCTCAGATAGTGCGTCGAACAAGGAGACTGTCTGCCAACGTTCAAGAAAGCGGACACAACTGGCCGTAGCCGACCGGAGTTACGTTCGCCAGAGTGTGATCAGCCGTCTCGACGCGCGAGACAGCGCCCGCTGGCGCGTTCCCGACGTGGTAACGCTCAGTGATCACCGTTACGTCCGGTAAGGTTGGCGTGAGTCCACCATCATCGAGGGATCGGGCAGCACGGCGTGGACGCGCCCGGCCCGTCACAATGCCGGTACGCGGGAAGACCAGTCAGTTTGACTCCAGCTTTTCGAAAGCGCTGGCCATGACTGCCGCCTCAAGCTAACAGCGTCGAAAGCTTGGTCGAGTCGCTGACCAGCGTCTGCGACGAGACGATGTCGCGGGTCTTCCAGCGCAGGACCACAGGTCGGCCAGCCCTGGTGGACTCAGGCGATCAGACGATGCATCGAAGAACTCTGAAAGAAATGGCGATGAGGACCATCCGCCCAACGAACAGAAACGGAACTCTTAGCTGCCAGAGAGCCTTCGGAAGGCTATTCGTTCGAGAAGAACGAGGCGTTCGACTTCTTGCGGTCGATCAGAGGATGAAACCGTTTCCGGAAGGTCTTCCACTGGTTCCAGGCGGCCCGCTCAGCCCCGGAACGCGATCCAGCAGAACTGCGGCAATTGTCGCGCCTTGTCCCGGTTCATCCGCCGGTAGAGTGGCCTGATCTCAGTTGGCAACATGGCGCCGCTCCGATCGATCGGGACCGAGCTGGAGAATATAGCAGCCGCTGCACCGCGGAAGGCTCCTGGACTGATGGTGTACCAAACGCCGCCCTTGACGGTTGCCATCAGGCAGCATACGGACATCTTCAAAGTTGTTCCAGGAATGCCTGGACACGTCCTGTTCCCGGAGCCGTGGAAAAAGCAGCGACTGGTGCTCCTGCCAAAGCCGGGCAAGCCACCGGGCGAGCCGTCGTCATTTCGCCCGATTCTGCTGCTGAACAACCCAGGCAAAGCGTACGAGCGGCTGCTGCTGTCGCGGCTCAATGATGTATCGAGGATCCTGAGATCACCGAGGTGTCTGAGCAGCAGTACGGGTTCAGGAGGGCGATCGACAGTGCAGGCGATTCAGCTGGTGGTGGATGCAGGCCGTCACGCGATGTCATTTGGCAGCACCAACAACAGTGACAAACGCTGCCTTCTAGTAGTGGCGCTGGATGTCCGTAACGCATTTAACACTGCCAGCTGGCAGTGCATCGCTACGGCGCTGGAGGACGAAGGCGTGCCGAGCAGTTGTGCCGCATACTGAGGACTACTTCGAAAACAGGGAGCTCACGTATGACACGGCGGACGGGCCGGTTACACGCCGAGTGATCGGCAGGTGTTCCACAGGGGTCCATATTGGGCCCCACATTGTGGAACATCATGTACGACGGCGTGTTGCGGTAGAGCTCCCTGAGGGCGCCTCCATCGTGGATGCGCCGATGATCTTGCGATCCTGGCAGCGGTTGCACACCGGAGGAGGCGGCATCGGTGGCTGAACAGGCAGTGGAGCGATTGCAGCTTGGATGGAGGACCATCACCTGCAGCTCGCTCCGGAGAAGACGGAAGGAGTGATGATCTCCAGTCTGCGAAGCGGTCAAAAACATCCCGTGAACATCTGGGACACCATCATACACAGCAAACAGTCGATCCGGTATCTTGGGGGTCAGATCCATGACCACCTGTCGTGGAAGCCGCACGTCGAGCTGGTCGACGGCAAGGCCCTCCGTGTGGTAGCGAGCATTGCGTGGCAGTAATGAGCAACCACAGCGGCCCCCAGGTGGCAAGCGTCGGCTGTTGGCCGCAGTGGCCGCGTCGATCATCCGGTATGGCGCACCCGTCTGGGCGGAAGCCGTGGATCTGCAGTGGTGCAGAGGAAGCTGGACCAGGTGCAACGGCCCCTGGCTCGGGCATCACCAGCGCCTTCGTGTCCACGAGCTGCGAGAGCGGTGGTTTTAGCCGGAGAACTGCCGTTC
>NW_024412084.1:57500-62500 GCF_016920715.1 Anopheles arabiensis | reverse complement strand
ACCCTAGATGATGAAAAGTGCAATCAGAATGTCAATCGACAACTTTGTTGGGGGTACCATTTTTACTCTACGGGCCAGTAGCTTAGGCGCGCCAACAGCGCTTTCCTTTCGGGTTCCCATTTTTGCCCTCCTGGGATTATGATCATTTGTTCATTGCCTACTATAGGGAGGGTACCTTGCTACGAGGTCAAACATGAAGATTGCACCAAATCGTAGTTTTTACCTCTATTTAGTCGTAGGAGCATGGTTTGCAGTGGCAGTGGGTCATTAAGCCCCCGTTTGGGTCATACGTCCCCTCCGCGATAAAAATCGTCGTATGCCTATAGTCCGAACTAATGAAGCAAAAGTGGTGTCTGGTGGGCTCTGCCGATGATTTTAACCTATGATTTTGAGCTTCCACCCTATCAAAACGTTCCCTGGAGCAGTACATCACGGGTCTACGGACCCAAAGACTTCGTCGTGATGGTTTCTAGTAAAAAGTTGTAACAGCTAAGGGTTTTGAATACGCGTATATTAACCATTGCTTGAAACTAAGCTTCGTTGTCTTTAAACTCTGCAAGACCAATCGAACTTCTTAGGAAACCCGAAGGATTCACGCTAAGCTCGATGAGCTATAATGGGTAGTGGTGCATGATCTGGTGTTCCTTGGATCTAATCCAATGAATAAATTTATGAGGGTATATATGGTGCAGGGCACAAAGCGTGATGAAACCGGGTCTCCCTACCAAATGTGGCATATTTTTTCCCTGAGAGCGAAGCTCAGACCCACGTAGGGGAGAGCGAAGTGGAACTTAAATGTTCTATGCAGCAAATGTTCGCCATGCGGATAAACAAGTTGGAATAGTTCAATGTAGTGTAATGCAAACACGAATCGCAAATAACGATACGGGACCCAGAAGCAATTCTGCGGATCCCTCGGGGAGTGGTGAGTTGATATAAATTAGAGGTGAAAGTCCAAGTTGTTCAAGCTCCGGCTCGGCAGCCGATACGAGGTTCCTGTTGGGCTTTGTACATCGCGCAGAGGCGCCGTTCGGTTCTAGCAATGATTCCCGCCACCATGTTCCATGCGTGCAGAGATCCGTTAGAGCTCGTTCAATGTGTCCCGCCGTGATTACGAAAAAGTCCAACAGTTGACCAAGTTGGGGGTGCGTCAAGTAAACGCGCAGAGATGCCGTTCGGTTTAGAGCAATGTCTCCCGTATCACGTTGGAGTTCTTCCACTAGTGCAGAGATCGCTGAACCGTTCAATGTGTCCCGTCGTGGTGTGCTTGTACCGAACACTTAGGATACACCATGCTTTGTTGGTTTGGGATAGGAGTGGTCGCGCAACTGCCTCCACGCCGCAAAGTGCCAGTTCGGATTGAAGGTCAACTTTAGCCGTTCAATGCATCAGTCGGTGGGTGTTCAGATGGCATCACAACTTCCCTAGGTGCTTAAGTTGGTTGGGTTGTAAAACATGTGCACATGCGCAGAGTATCGTGCGTACTAGCAAAGTCTCCCGTCACGGTGGTTATGAATGAGTTCCATTCAGTGCAGAGAGATCGTTAGTGCGTGCAATGTGTACCAGTCGATGTGTCGTACCGGAATACAACCCGCTTAGAGGCCCGTCGCTCGAAGAGGACAAGCAAGAGTGCGCAGAGTGCCGTACTGGCCTAGCAATGTCTCCAGACAGACGTAGGAACACCCGACGCAGTGCAGAGAGTAGATCCGCTAGCCGTGTGCAATGCATCCGACGTTGTCTGCTTGTGCAGTCTATCGAGTGGCGCCAACGACGCTCCGGCGTCACAGAACAAATCTCGGTGGTCACGGGGACTTGCGCCTCGCGTGATCAAGAGTGTAGTTCGTGTTCAAGCAATTGACTCGAATTCTGGTTGATCCTACCAGTGATATACGCTCGTCTCAAAGGTTAAGCCATGCATGTCTAAGTACAAGCTTCCTAGAAAGTGAAACCGCATAAGGCTCAGTATAACAGCTATAATTTACAAGATCCTCATCCAAACAGTTACTTGGATAACTGTGGAAAAGCCAGAGCTAATACATGCATTATGCCGGGACTGTTGGCCTCCGGGTCGGCGGAACTGGTGCACTTATTAGTTAAACCAATCGCCTCCGGGCGCTTTGAGTTGAAATCTGGATAAGGATGCCGATCGTACGGTCGCTTGCGACTGACGACAGATCTTTCAAATGTCTGCCCTATCAACTATTGATGGTAGTGTAGAGGACTACCATGGTTGCGACGGGTAACGGGGAATCAGGGTTCGATTCCGGAGAGGAGCCTGAGAAATGGCTACCACATCCAAGGAAGGCAGCAGGCGCGTAAATTACCCAATCCCGGCACGGGGAGGTAGTGACGAGAATAACAATATGGACCTCTCTAACGATGGTCCATAATTGGAATGAGTTGAGCATAAATCCTTTGCAAGGATCAAGTGGAGGGCAAGACTGGAGCCAGCAGCCGCGGTAATTCCAGCTCCACTAGCGTATATTAAAGTTGTTGCGGTTAAAACGTTCGAAGTTGATACCCCGTCCAGACTCGCGTCCGTCGCGGGCGCCCAGCCTCTCGTTGGGACCGTCCGTGTACGCGCTCGCGGCTGCGACTCACAATGGTGTACCTGGGCGTTCTACTCCGTGACGGGTCAGGACTTGTCGCCGCGACCTCGTCGGTCAAGGTCTTGTTCGACCCAGCTTCATGGTGCCCGGAACTCTCGTTTACCTTGAACAAATTAGAGTGCTCAAAGCAGGCTAGTTCAAAGCGTCCGGTCCTCCGGGGCCGGCGTTGGCCGAGAATAATTTTGCATGGAATAATGGAACATGACCTCGGTCTGAGTGGTTTCGTTGGTTTGTAATAGACCAAGAGGTAATGATTAACAGAAGTAGTCGGGGGCATTGGTATTACGGCGCGAGAGGTGAAATTCGTAGACCGTCGTAGGACCCACAGAAGCGAAAGCGTTTGCCAAGGATGCTTTCATTAATCAAGAACGAAAGTTAGAGGATCGAAGGCGATTAGATACCGCCCTAGTTCTAACCGTAAACGATGCCAATTAGCAATTGGGAGACGCTACCTACCTTCGGTGCTCTCAGTAGCTTCCGGGAAACCAAAATCGGGTTCCGGGGAAGTATGGTTGCAAAGTTGAAACTTAAAGGAATTGACGGAAGGGCACCACAAGAAGTGGAGCTTGCGCAGTCAAATCGAGAGCTCGACCCGAACGGACGTGTTTGCGCAGTGCTCCGTGTGGTGAGAGGGTGTTCGTGAGAGCGAGAGAGTGGGAGCGATTGATAGCCGTGTATCGAATAATAGTGAGCGTGTGTATGCGAAGCGGAAGCGAGGGTGAATTTTTGGAACTATCTGGAACTTTCTCGGCTGTGGCCGTGCGTGGTTTTCTTTTGCCCGTGAGTTTGTGTACGCGTTTGTGAGTGTGTCCGCAAGCGAGTGGAACATTCTCGGCCGTCGACGCGCGTGGCGCTTCGTTGTCCGGGCTTGTGTTTCGTGTAAGCGAGTGTGTGCGCGAGAACGAGGAGAGTTTTCTGGAACTATCTAGAACTTTCTCGGCTGTTGCCGTGCGTGGCCTTTGCCCGCGCGGGTGTGCATGCGTGTGTGAGTGTGTGCGCAAGCGAGTGTGTGCGCGAGCGAGTAGAATATTCTGGAACTCTAGAACTTTCTCGACAGTTGCCGCGCGTGGCCTTCTTTTGCCCGCGCGGATGTGCATGCGTTTGTGAGTGTGTGCGCAAGCGAGTGGAACATTCTCGGCCGTTGACGCGCGGTGCTCGTTGCCCGCGCGTGTGCTTCGTGAAAGCGTGAGTGTGTGCGCGAGCGAGAGTAGAATACTCTGGAACTATCTAGAACTTTCTCGACAGTTGCCGCGCGTGGCTTCCTTTTGCCCACGCGTGTGTGTATGTGTGTGTGAGTGTGTGCGCAAGCGAGTGGAACATTCTCGGCAGTTGCCGCGTGTGGCGCTCCGTCCCTCGCGCGCGAGAAGAATTTTCTTGAATTATCTAGAACTTTCTCGACAGTGTGTGCGCAAGCGAGTGGAACATTCTCGGCTGTTGCCGCGTGTGGCGCTCCGTTGCTTGCGCGTAGCGTTCCGTGTCACTGTGTGTGCGTTTTCCATAGCATCACAGCGCCGGGAAATTCGTGGTGGCGGGGGTAGCAACCCGCCACCATGGATAAGCAACTGAGAGGAAGGACCATATCGGTCGATGAGCGTCCTGCGGTCGTTATAAGGAAGCTGGTAAGCGAGAAAAACTCAGGACCATCGTAGAGGAACCGTCATCAGCAGGAGTGCCAGCGAGGACCATGGCGACGGGAGGAGTGAAATCGACGGAACGGCGACGAAACTGGCGACTTCAACACCGGTTTCCACCGGAGAAGTGCGTCGGATGCTGGCGGATGCAAAAGCTGACAATGAGACGTTGGTCGGCATTGTCAAGCGGCTGGAGGAGCAAATCCAGTTGCTGCGCTTGCAAATGGAGGCCTCCAACGAGCAGCTGAAGGAAGCGCAAAGGGAGGTAAGAGAGGCGCGTGAAGAAGCTCGGGTACGCGAAGCGGAACACCGCGAAGAGCTTCGCAAGGAGAAGGAGCTGTTCAACGCTCTTCTAGCGCAAACCCTTGGTGGAACCAGCGGAGCTCGGCTAGAGAGCCAGCAGGAACTGCAGCGAGCAGGAGCTGCTTCGGAGGATGGAAAGCCAGCAACGACAGGAACAGCGGCAACAGCTGGAAGATCAACAGCGCCAAAGGTGGCGTCAGCAGCAGCAGAAACAACAACGGCAGCAGCGGCTACCTGCGCAGCAATGGCCGACGGTGCAGCAGAGCGTGCGTGCTCAGCGTCAGGGCGTGACGGAGTCGGCATCCTCGGCGGTACCGGACGAGGCAGGAACTTGGGTGGAGGTCGTTCGCGGCAATCGGCGCGGGAATAAGCAGAACGGGTGAATCTGCCCCAGCAGTCAGCCCAGCGGCAGCCAGCAGACCGGCAGCATCAGCAGTGGCCGCACCAGCAAAATGGG
>NW_024412084.1:20000-37500 GCF_016920715.1 Anopheles arabiensis | reverse complement strand
CCGGCGGTTACATGCCGTACGACGGGGCCTTCGCTCGTGTCAAAGTACAGCACACGATCCTCGAAGTAGCTTCGAAGCATCCGTTGGAGGCCGACGGGAACACCTTTTGCCTGAAGGGCGCTGGCAATGGATTGCCAGTTGGCCGTGTTGAAGGCGTTCTTCACGTCCAACGCCACCACAAGCAAGAAACGGTTATCCCGGCCGTTCGTTCGCCGGAACGACATGGCGGTACGGCCGGCCTCAATAACCCGCTGGATGGCGCTCACTGTCGACCGCCCTCGACGAAATCCGAACTGCCGGTCCGACAGTCGGGGTGAAGACGGCTCCTCGAGATGTTCATTGAGGCGATTCAGGATGAGGCGCTCAAGTACCTTCCCAGTGCGTCGAGCATGCAGAGGGGTCGGTACGAGCTGCTCTCTCCCGGAGGCTTCCCCTGCTTCGGCAGCAACACCAGTCGTTGCCTCTTCCACTGCGCCGGAAACGAAGCGCGATTGAGGCAATCCTGGTACAGGACCCGGAAGACCTCCGGGAACAACATGATGGCCGTCTTCACTGCCGCGTTCGGGATGCCATCGAGCCCTGGTGCTTTGCGATTTGCCATCTGGCTCGCGATGAGCAGCAGCTCGTCGTCCGTTACCGGTGCAATTCCCGCCGTTGTTGTTGCTCCCTCGACGCTTCCAACGTTGCTCAGCTGCGACCAGTCACAGGGCGGATGCTCAGGAAGAGGTCGGACACAATGCGTTCGAGGACGACCCGGTCCGCTTCTGAAGGCGTCCGACTGCCCCGGAGCCGGGACATGACGACCCGATATCCTGCCCCGAACGCATTCTCTTCTGCAATTTCGATCAGCTCCTGGAACAAGTTCCGCTTGCTAGCTCGAATTGCTCGGCTGAGCTCTGCCCTTGCTGTCCTGTGCTCAGCTGCTGCTATGCTGCGCTCCTCCAAATCAGCCGTCCGCAGCATCCGGTCACGGGCAACCTCGCAGTTGTTCCTCAGGCGAGCCAGGAGGAGACCACCAAAATGTGTTACGGTGCGGGTCTTGGTGCACTCGGGTAACCCGTTGCATCGTCTCGTCGCAGGCCTTCAACATGGCTGCGATCATACCCTCCTGGGTCGATGCGCGTTGGACAAAGTCCGCAGCGAACAGCGCCTCGAGGAATGAGGAAGGAGAAAACTGCGAGGTCTTCCATCTACGGCCAGCGTGACGCACACGCCTCTGGCTAGCGGAAGCACCCTGCCGCGATGACGGTTGCCGCTGATGTTGCTGCTGCTGCTGTTGCGATGGCTGCTGTTGCTGCTGCTGCTGCTGAAGTGACTGCTGCTGCTGCGCAGAGGACTGTTGCGCTGGCTGCTGCTGGTCCTGCAGCTGCTCGGGCGATGCTGGTGTTCCTCCCACGGTGTAGAGAACATAGCGGTGGTCTGACGCGGTGTATCTTGTGCTAACAACCCAGGTGTCAGGGCGAGCGATCGTCGGGCTCGCGAATGCCACATCCACTATACTCGGAGAGCCACCCCGTTGCCATCAAACGTGTATTCCCGACCTTGATTAATCACGATTAGGCCAAGCTGCTCCACCATTCCGTGCAGCTCTTCCCCGCGGTCGCAAGTCCTCGGGCTGCCCCACTCCTCATGTCTGGCGTTAAAATCGCCGGCGACGACGACTTGAGGGTGGGAGAAGCCTTCGAGTTCTATTGCTTCCAAGAAGCGCTCGAACTCTGCGAGGTTAAGGCTTGGTGGAGCATAGCAGCTGATAAAACCACTCCGCCGATCTGCGCTGCAACCAACCCCTGAGCTTCACTGCACCACACCCGCTGTATTGGTAGCTCACCGACAGCTACCACCGCTACCGCCTTGCAGCTGCTGAATGCCCACCGGCCGTTGTTTTCAGGTGGGCGCAGAACATCAGAGAGAATGAGCACGTCTGCTTTCTCCTCTGGCAGCTTGCAGCACCAGGTTCTGGGCATCACGGCCATGGCCCAGGTTCGCCTGCAGAACTTTCAGGGCCGGGAACATCGTTGGGCCGAACGAGCACATTCGCTGTGGCCTATGTGGTGAGCGCCACCGCACAGTGCGCACTTTGCCTCATTCTGGCAGGATCGTGCTTTGTGTCCGGTAAGCCCACAGCGGATGCACAGATTCTGTCGATCTGCGGTGGAACGGCAGTTCGAGGCGATGTGGCCCATCTCCAGACAGCGGAAACAGCGCTGTCGCTCTGGAGGCGTTGGTGGGGCTGCTCGAACCTTGCTCACACAGTCGCACAGGAACAGTTTAAGTCCTTCCAACTGCCGAGCCGACTTCACAGGTAGCCGGATGCGTGCTCGCTTCGAACCATCCGGTAGTTCCCAAATGCTGGCAGAAACAACTCCAGCACTTGCGCCAATCTTAGCATCGAGGGCAGCAATGATATCTTCCTCCGTAGCAAGGGGATCGATATCGACTACCAGCAGCTCACCCATTTCTGTGACAAGCCGACTGACGCCTGCGTCGCCGATGATTTTGCGGACGCCTTCCAGCATAAGCGGAGCGTTTGCCGTCTTGCTCAGCTCCATACGTAGCAGCCTGGCATGAGTTCGGCGGCCCTGCTTAATATGCCCTTTCATTTCGCTGTGAGCCGCGTCCAGACGAATGGCTTCGCGCACCTTCTCGTAGATGCCATCCCAGGTTTCGCCTTCACTGGGAGACACCTCGATGATGTCGGGCCTCGGCTTTCGCTTACGATGTTGCTGATGTTGCTGCTGCATACGCTCCTGCTGCTGCTGCTGCGAGCCGGCGACCGCCTGTCGCTGTGGCTGACGCTGCTGCTGCTGCTGCTGCTGCTGCTGTTGCTGTTGCTGCTGCTGCTGGGAACGTGGCTTACCCGTAGCTTTTCCGCGATATCTACGCCGCACGACCTCACTAAAGGTGAGTTCCGGCACAACGTCTACGCGGACGGCTGTCGATGCCTCGCTGCGCGGCAGCATGACTGCGCGCGACGTCGACGCGCGGGGCTGCTCCTGCTCGTGCTGGTTCCGCTGCTGCTGTTGTTGTTGCTGCGGCTGCGGCGCAGAGGGTCGGCGCGGCAGCGGAGTCGGAGGTTGGCGCGGACTAGCTGACGGTTGTCCGCCGGCAACCTTTGCTGCCAGAAGAGAGTTGAGCACGTCTCGGTCGCGCTGATGTGCGGCGGCGAGCTTCTCCATCTGTGCCTCCAACTTCTCCTCTCGTCGTTTTGCCTCCTCCTTTTCCTCTTGTAGCAGTTGGCACATGCCAGTTATCTGCTCGGAGAGGCGAGCATTTTGCTCCTTCATTTCTGCATTCTGCTCCTCTAGTCGTTGGATTGTTGCCTTAAGCAACTCGAGCTCCGGTGTGGCCGTGGCGGCCTTGGATGCCACGGCGGGCTTGTTGTTGCCTGTGACACTGACCCTAGGCAGCGCCACTCGAGGCTCGGTCACAAACAGCTTCGAGCCAGATGCCAAGCTGCTACGGCAGTCCACAGAGACTGACCTCGCACTCGCGCGCGTTGACATCCCGGATGATGCCATCATCTTTGCCGACTTTCAGGTTGGTGGGTTAAATAACCCTGGGGTCGATGTGACCCCGGGGGTCGAGTTGACCCCGGGGGGTCGAGATGACCCCAAGTATGCAGCGCCGTCTAGCTGGTGTTCTGCCGCTCAATCGCTGCTGTAGAATCCTTCTTCCACGCTGGTTTTCCACTATGGTCCGACTTGCGACCCCCTGGTGGGCTGGGGGAGGGGTGGCGGTGGCGAAAAATTACGAGAGGGTGCGTCGCTCACGTGGGGAATGGATCCGCACCAATCCCGAATTTTTTCCGGCACTTTTCACGTCCAAATTGCGCTGCCCGCTTTTTCGACCCTTTTGGACCTATTTTAGGGATTTTTCGAAAAATTCGAGCAGTTTTCGAGTTGCTCGAACTACTCGAATCGAGCAGATTCGAGCTGCCGCGGGCACTACACTTCTTCCCCCGAATTTTCTGCGCACTTTTGTAAACTCGAGCACTTTTCGAGCAGTAACGGACTTTTCAAATTTTTGCCCCTTGGGAACTGCTCCTGGACAAAATTTGTCCCTTGGGTATTATAGAACTGTCACCAAGAAACGTCAAAATTTTTTCACGATTTTCACAAATTTTTGATGCAATCTTATTGTACGCATAAAAACAAGCACAACGGTGAAAACCGCACACGAATCCGAGCAAAACTCGCGGAGTTATTCGCGATTTGCTATTTATTTCGATTTTTCCGAAAGCACGTGCTCCGGCGGTAGCACCCCGACACTTTTATTTTCTCGTTTTTTCACCGATTTTCGTTCTGTTTCTTTTTAAATTCACGTTCAGCGTCACTACGCGCACCTTTAAAATCACATCCGGCACGAATCCATGCGTTTTTCACTGAGTTATTCACATTCAAAGTTCCCCATACAAATTGTATGGGGATGTAAACACACTTTTATGCACTTTAAACTTCTCAAAACGTCTCGAAAACACTTTTAAACGCTTTAGAAGCGTCGAATTATCCAGAATCGAGTGTTTCCGGCGCTGATATCACACAGTTTTGCGCATTTTTTCCACACCCGGAAATTTGGTGCTACCGGGGGCAAATGTACACAGAACAACACGAATTTTTAAAGCGCAAAAATCACAGAAATTCGACCAAATAACACTATCTATAGGTAAATTGGGTGCTCTGAACACGATTTTGAGGGTTTCAGAGCGATCCGAGGCCGTTTTACACTTTTTTGCACACTTTGTCGGAGCGTGTTTACATACGTCTGTACCCGACGGCTACTCGATGAACACTACAGGGATAACTGGCTTGTGGCCGCCAAGCGTTCATAGCGACGTGGCTTTTGATCCTTCGATGTCGGCTCTTCCTATCATTGTGAAGCAAAATTCACCAAGCGTAGGATTGTTCACCCTTTCAAGGGAACGTGAGCTGGGTTTAGACCGTCGTGAGACAGGTTAGTTTTACCCTACTGGTGTGTGCTTATAGTCGCTATCTTAACGGAATTCCTGTGCAGTACGAGAGGAACCACAGGTACGGACCACTGGCTCAATACTAGTCCGACCGGACTTTGGTATGACGCTACGTCCGCTGGATTATGCCTGAACGCCTCTAAGGTCGTAGCCAATCCGAGCTGATAGCGCTTCTCAAACCCATTAGGTGTTCGGAAGCTAGCGGGCCTAACAACCCTCTGAGATCCGTTGGAGTCTGCGTCTGCAGCCCGGCGTCTCATCCCGCTATACCTAGGCCGCAATGAGTGGAGTTCGCTGCACGTGTTAGTACCGTAACTGGGAACGCCGTTGGCTTGAGCTCTGCCCAACGTGGATATACCTAGTTTCGACACCTATCAACCGCCCGCAAACGACGGGACTTCAGGCTGGGAGCTGCGAGTTGTAGAGATGCGTTCGCATCGATCCTCTCAGGCGACCCATGCTTGGTGGTTTGTCCGTGTGCCCCTTCCTCGATGTGCGCAAGCTCGTCTTGGTCTGGGGACCACGTCGACACAGGGGATACTCTTGTGAGAGCATGAGTGTACTAAGTTGAGTGTAGCAAGGGAACGCG
This sequence comes from Anopheles arabiensis, assembly GCF_016920715.1. Taxonomy (NCBI): domain Eukaryota; kingdom Metazoa; phylum Arthropoda; class Insecta; order Diptera; family Culicidae; genus Anopheles; species Anopheles arabiensis. Next base: position 31,945 of record NW_024412084.1, on the reverse strand, counting down.
TGCCCCTTCCTCGTTGGCGTAACTAACCAACTTGGTCTGGGGACCGTGGTACCGTGCTCTGGTGAAGCTTGGTGCGTGCTCCTTCCTTGTCAGACGAGTGACTTGACCTGGTCTGGAGACCGTTCCTTTATACTAGTGGACAAGAGTTGGCTACTTCCGTGTCAGACGAGTGACTTGACATAGGATGGAGAAGGACACTTAACACTAATGAGCTTGTCGGCGTGCCTCGTTCTCGACTTGATTGTCTTGATGTGAGGACCGTGCGGACCACACCAGTAAGCTTACACATGCTCGTTACAAGTTGTATAAGTTGACCCGTTTGGCCCGGTTGCCTTGCACATGATGGTGTTGACCATGTTCGGTTAACAGGTCGTGTGTCGAGGTGGTCGGCCTTGGTAGTAGGATGTCTTGTGCATGTGACGTGTTGACCTGGTTTGGTCGGTGTGTCGTCGTGTACGAGATGACCTACTTACCCGTTAGTTTTCCAAGTTGTATCATGTGTTGACTTAGTTGACGTGTCATGTGCTTGGATGATTAGCGTACGGGTCATGTATGGTGCGCTTGCTTCAGTTGAAGGGATGTACTAGTACAGTTGTGTTAATTGTTTATTTCACGATCTGGTCTTTTGGCTGGATCGTGAAAAAAACATAAGTCCCAAATCCTGAACTCGAGAAGAAAGCGCCAATGACAACGTTTTTGACTGGAGCTCCCTAGCATTCGGCTTTTTCTACTTTGAAGGGATGTACTGTTGTATGAATTGTTTATTCACGAACTGGTCGTTTGATTGGATCGTGAAAAAATCGCTCAGTCCCAAATCCTGAACTCGACAGGAAAGCGCTGATTGCAAACATTTTGACTGGAAGTCCCTTGAAAATGGCGTTTTCGTTATTGGCATTATGTGGCACGTTTATTGTGGCTAGAACATTAATTATTCACCAAATGGCACCAAAGCTTGGCAAAAGTCGCGAAACACTCCTATCTCGACGCACCAGCAATCGCAACTTGATGCAAAATAAATTGCACGAGCTAATGATACTTGTACCATGCACAGTACACCGTACCAAAATATACCCCTGAAAGTGTGCAATTTGGTGCTACCCTAGGGAATATGTATGGGGAAGCCTAGCTACGTGTGTCGCACGTTCCAAGTTGCATGGACGTCGAACAGAGGCATGCAAAAGCACCTATCTAGGGAATTACTCTACGTTCTAGTAGCAAGTGCGATTTTCCGGTCCAGCACGGCAGTACGCCTGCACGCATACACTCCATGTACCAGAAATGTACCAACCTAGGCGTTGCTCAGTAGCTTTAGCGGCACATAGAAAAGTATTCGAGTTCAGATTTTGTGACTTAGCGTATTTTTAAAACTAATAACGAAAATTAAATTTTAAATCGGTAAACGGCTAGGAGTTGCTCAGTAGCTTTTGGCGGCACATAGAAAAAGTATTCGAGTTCAGATTTTTGGGACTTAGCGTATTTTTTTAAAACTAATAACGAAAATTAAATTATAAATCGGTAAACGGCTAGGAGTTGCTCAGTAGCTTTTGCGCAACGTGGCAAAAGTATTCGAGTTCAGATTTCTTGGACGTAGCGTATTTTTCAATCATAATAAACCGAATCAAACATAACAATGATGAAACTTACACCATGTCCCAAGGTTGTGCACAAAACGTAACGATAAAGTGCTGGCGAAGTTAGAGGTGCACCAAAATTGTGTACCGATCAGGGAAAGTACTCTACGTTCCTATGATTTGGGTGAAAAGTGTTGATTAACTGCTGGTAAGAATAGACAGTTGCTTATCATACACATCGCAAACGAACACCCTTAGTGAGCATTAGCAAAAGTCAATGGCACAAAGCAATTGCAATACAAACTGATCAAGTACATTAAAGAACGCTAAGTACCAGGACTTCTTTCCAAGAATGGTGTCCGCGACGGGAGGGCAAGCGTCCTTCCCAGGTTTTCCTAGTAAACCTTGTATGGTAAACATACCCAAGCGTGTCTGTAAGCACGCAACGAAAGTCACGAACGGGCACATACCTAGGGAATGTACTCTACGTACTTGGACTTTTGTCCAAGAATGGTGTCCGCGACGGTCGGGCACTGCGACGCAATAACCAAATCCTAGGATTGTAACTTTAGTGTGCACAAACATAAACATTAACGCGTTCGCTCGGGCTGCGCCGTCCGTGTTGAACACAAATGTGGGTGATTATATGCGTGGAGGGACAAAAACATACGAGGAGGAGACAGTTTTCTGCACGATGTGCACAGAGCTCATTTCGTCGTCCCGGGCGAATGGAAAAACACAAACATCGCGAGTATCGTTCTAGGTTTCTGTCTATAAAAGGGCAGGCCAAAAGGTGACCGGTTGAGATAAGCATTTTAAGCATACAAACACTTTATTGGAACTTTTGATACAAAAACAAGGTACGTACATGTAGGTTGTACCAACATGGACATCTATGAACGCGTACGCTCGGGCTGCGCCCTCCGTCTTGTACTTTCCTGATCGGTACACAGTTTTGGTGCACTGCTATTCCGACCGGCAACTTGTACCAACATATACATCCATGAACGCGTAAGTAGTGTACTTTCCCTGATCGGTACACACTGTTGGTGCACGGCATAAGAAAAGAGCTAAAATGGTCAAACTCAATCCATTTCAACAATAGATAGTCGATAGTAGCTGTGCCGATGAAGTAGGGCACGATGCAAGTTAATGTTGTTTAATGAATAACATGTCCGCCATACATTTCAGTACAAATTTGCTCGGTCAGACCTACAAAGTGCTATATCTCGAATACGAGGCGTCGGACTGGGGGTTGTAGAACAATTTTAAGTTCGTCTAATGATTCTACATCCGATTCTGGATAGCGGTTTTTGACCACTTTTCAATATTTTGTGACACCCCGAACCTAGGGGCAGCTCCTAGCTTTTTTCAAAATGTGCACCGAACGGGCCGGAGAGCTCGTGTGGCTCAAAACATGTTTTTCGCTAAAACACCTCAAAACGTGTAAGGAACGCACCCTAGATGATGAAAAGTGCAATCAGAATGTCAATCGACAACTTTGTTGGGGTACCATTTTTACTCTACGGGCCAGTAGCTTAGGCGCGCCAACAGCGCTTTCCTTTCGGGTTCCCATTTTTGCCCTCCTGGGATTATGATCATTTGTTCATTGCCTACTATAGGGAGGGTACCTTGCTACGAGGTCAAACATGAAGATTGCACCAAATCGTAGTTTTACCTCTATTTAGTCGTAGGAGCATGGTTTGCAGTGGCAGTGGGTCATTAAGCCCCCGTTTGGGTCATACGTCCCTCCGCGATAAAAATCGTCGTATGCCTATAGTCCGAACTAATGAAGCAAAAGTGGTGTCTGGTGGGCTCTGCCGATGATTTTAACCTATGATTTTGAGCTTCCACCCTATCAAAACGTTCCTGGAGCAGTACATCACGGGTCTACGGACCCAAAGACTTCGTCGTGATGGTTTCTAGTAAAAAGTTGTAACAGCTAAGGGTTTTGAATACGCGTATATTAACCATTGCTTGAAACTAAGCTTCGTTGTCTTTAAACTCTGCAAGACCAATCGAACTTCTTAGGGAAACCCGAAGGATTCACGCTAAGCTCGATGAGCTATAATGGGTAGTGGTGCATGATCTGGTGTTCCTTGGATCTAATCCAATGAATAAATTTATGAGGGTATATATGGTGCAGGGCACAAAGCGTGATGAAACCGGGTCTCCCTACCAAATGTGGCATATTTTTTCCCTGAGAGCGAAGCTCAGACCCACGTAGGGGAGAGCGAAGTGGAACTTAAATGTTCTATGCAGCAAATGTTCGCCATGCGGATAAACAAGTTGGAATAGTTCAATGTAGTGTAATGCAAACACGAATCGCAAATAACGATACGGGACCCAGAAGCAATTCTGCGGATCCCTCGGGGAGTGGTGAGTTGATATAAATTAGAGGTGAAAGTCCAAGTTGTTCAAGCTCCGGCTCGGCAGCCGATACGAGGTTCCTGTTGGGCTTTGTACATCGCGCAGAGGCGCCGTTCGGTTCTAACAATGATTCCCGCCACCATGTTCCATGCGTGCAGAGATCCGTTAGAGCTCGTTCAATGTGTCCCGCCGTGATTACGAAAAGTCCAACAGTTGACCAAGTTGGGGTGCGTCAAGTAAACGCGCAGAGATGCCGTTCGGTTTAGAGCAATGTCTCCCGTATCACGTTGGAGTTCTTCCACTAGTGCAGAGAGATCGCTGAACCGTTCAATGTGTCCCGTCGTGGTGTGCTTGTACCGAACACTTAGGATACACCATGCTTTGTTGGTTTGGGATAGGAGTGGTCGCGCAACTGCCTCCACGCCGCAAAGTGCCAGTTCGGATTGAAGGTCAACTTTAGCCGTTCAATGCATCAGTCGGTGGGTGTTCAGATGGCATCACAACTTCCCTAGGTGCTTAAGTTGGTTGGGTTGTAAAACATGTGCACATGCGCAGAGTATCGTGCGTACTAGCAAAGTCTCCCGTCACGGTGGTTATGAATGAGTTCCATTCAGTGCAGAGATCGTTAGTGCGTGCAATGTGTACCAGTCGATGTGTCGTACCGGAATACAACCCCGCTTAGAGGCCCGTCGCTCGAAGAGGACAAGCAAGAGTGCGCAGAGTGCCGTACTGGCCTAGCAATGTCTCCAGACAGACGTAGGAACACCCGACGCAGTGCAGAGAGTAGATCCGCTAGCCGTGTGCAATGCATCCGACGTTGTCTGCTTGTGCAGTCTATCGAGTGGCGCCAACGACGCTCCGGCGTCACAGAACAAATCTCGGTGGTCACGGGGACTTGCGCCTCGCGTGATCAAGAGTGTAGTTCGTGTTCAAGCAATTGACTCGAATTCTGGTTGATCCTACCAGTGATATACGCTCGTCTCAAAGGTTAAGCCATGCATGTCTAAGTACAAGCTTCCTAGAAAGTGAAACCGCATAAGGCTCAGTATAACAGCTATAATTTACAAGATCCTCATCCAAACAGTTACTTGGATAACTGTGGAAAAGCCAGAGCTAATACATGCATTATGCCGGGACTGTTGGCCTCCGGGTCGGCGGAACTGGTGCACTTATTAGTTAAACCAATCGCCTCCGGGCGCTTTGAGTTGAAATCTGGATAAGGATGCCGATCGTACGGTCGCTTGCGACTGACGACAGATCTTTCAAATGTCTGCCCTATCAACTATTGATGGTAGTGTAGAGGACTACCATGGTTGCGACGGGTAACGGGGAATCAGGGTTCGATTCCGGAGAGGGAGCCTGAGAAATGGCTACCACATCCAAGGAAGGCAGCAGGCGCGTAAATTACCCAATCCCGGCACGGGGAGGTAGTGACGAGAATAACAATATGGACCTCTCTAACGATGGTCCATAATTGGAATGAGTTGAGCATAAATCCTTTTGCAAGGATCAAGTGGAGGGCAAGTCTGGTGCCAGCAGCCGCGGTAATTCCAGCTCCACTAGCGTATATTAAAGTTGTTGCGGTTAAAACGTTCGAAGTTGATACCCCGTCCAGACTCGCGTCCGTCGCGGGCGCCCGGCCTCTCGGTTGGGACCGTCCGTGTACGCGCTCGCGGCTGCGACTCACAATGGTGTACCTGGGCGTTCTACTCCGTGACGGGTCAGGACTTGTCGCCGCGACCTCGTCGGTCAAGGTCTTGTTCGACCCAGCTTCATGGTGCCCGGGAACTCTCGTTTACCTTGAACAAATTAGAGTGCTCAAAGCAGGCTAGTTCAAAGCGTCCGGTCCTCCGGGGCCGGCGTTGGCCGAGAATAATTTTGCATGGAATAATGGAACATGACCTCGGTCTGAGTGGTTTCGTTGGTTTGTAATAGACCAAGAGGTAATGATTAACAGAAGTAGTCGGGGGCATTGGTATTACGGCGCGAGAGGTGAAATTCGTAGACCGTCGTAGGACCCACAGAAGCGAAAGCGTTTGCCAAGGATGCTTTCATTAATCAAGAACGAAAGTTAGAGGATCGAAGGCGATTAGATACCGCCCTAGTTCTAACCGTAAACGATGCCAATTAGCAATTGGGAGACGCTACCTACCTTCGGTGCTCTCAGTAGCTTCCGGGAAACCAAAATCGGGTTCCGGGGAAGTATGGTTGCAAAGTTGAAACTTAAAGGAATTGACGGAAGGGCACCACAAGAAGTGGAGCTTGCGAGTCGCAATCGAGAGCTCGACCCGAACGGACGTGTTTGCGCAGTGCTCCGTGTGGTGAGAGGGTGTTCGTGAGAGCGAGAGAGTGGGAGCGATTGACATCCGTGTATCGAATAATAGTGAGCGTGTGTGCGAAGCGGAAGCGAAGGTGAACTTTTGGAACTATCTGGAACTTTCTCGGCTGTGGCCGTGCGTGGCTTCCTTTTGCCCGTGCGTTTGTGTATGCGTTTGTGAGTGTGTGCGCAAGCGAGTGGAACATTCTCGGCTGTTGACGCGCGTGGCGCTTCGTTGTCCGGGCTTGTGTTTCGTGTAAGCGAGTGTGTGCGCGAGAACGAGGAGAGTTTTCTGGAACTATCTGGAACTTTCTCGGCTGTTGCCGTGCGTGGCTTCCTTTTGCTCGCGCGGGTGTGCATGCGTGTGTGAGTGTGTGCGCAAGCGAGTGGAACATTCTCGGCCGTTGACACGCGCGGTGCTCCGTTGCCCGCGCGTGTGCTTCGTGAAAGCGTGAGTGTGTGCGCGAGTGAGTGTAGAATATTCTGGAACTATCTAGAACTTTCTCAACAGTTGCCGCGCGTGGCTTCCTTTTGCCCGTGCGGATGTGCATGCGTGTGTGAGTGAGTGCGCAAGCGAGTGGAACATTCTCGGCCGTTGACGCGCGCGGTGCTCCGCGCGTGTGCTTCGTGAAAGCGTGAGTGTGTGCGCGAGCGAGTTTAGAATATTCTGGAACTATCTAGAACTTTCTCGACAGTTGCCGCGCGTGGCTTCCTTTTGCCCGCGCGTGTGTATGTGCGTGTGAGTGTGTGCGCAAGCGAGTGGAACATTCTCGGCTGTTGCCGCGTGTGGCGCTCCGTTGCTTGCGCGTAGTGTTCCGTGTCACTGTGTGTGCGCTTCATAGCATCACAGCGCCGGGGAAATTCGTGGTGGCGGGGGTAGCAACCCGCCACCATGGATAAGCAACTGAGAGGAAGGACCATATCGGTCGATGAGCGTCCTGCGGTCGTTACTAAGAAGCTGGTGAGCGAGAAAAACTCGGGACCATCGTTGAAGAACCGTCATCGGCAGGAGTGTCAGCGAGGACCATGGCGACGGGAGGAGTGAAATCGGCGGGAACGGCGACGAAGCTGGCGACTTCAACACCGGTTTCCACCGGAGAAGTGCGTCGGATGCTGGCGGATGCAAAAGCTGACAATGAGACGACGGTCGGCATTGTCAAGCGGTTGGAGGAGCAAATCCAGTTGCTGCGCTTGCAAATGGAGGCCTCCAACGAGCAGCTGAAGGAAGCGCAAAGGGAGGTAAGAGAGGCGCGCGAAGAAGCTCGGGTACGCGAAGCGGAACACCGCGAAGAGCTTCGCAAGGAGAAGGAGCTGTTCAACGCTCTTCTAGCGCAAACCCTTGGTGGAACCAGCGGAGCTCGGCTAGAGAGCCAGCAGGAACTGCAGCGAGAGCAGGAGCTGCTTCGGAGGATGGAAAGCCAGCAACGACAGGAACAGCGGCAACAGCTGGAAGATCAACAGCGCCAAAGGTGGCGTCAGCAGCAGCAGAAACAACAACGGCAGCAGCGGCTACCTGCGCAGCAATGGCCGACGGTGCAGCAGAGCGTGCGTGCTCAGCGTCAGGGCGTGACGGAGTCGGCATCCTCGGCGGTACCGGACGAGGCAGGAACGTGGGTGGAGGTCGTTCGCGGCAATCGGCGCGGGAATAAGCAGAACGGAGTGAATCTGCCCCAGCAGTCAGCCCAGCGGCAGCCAGCACACCGGCAGCATCAGCAGTGGCCGCACCAGCAAAATGGGCAGCAGCAGCAGCAGCGGATGGGCATTCATCAGCAGGAGAAGCGGCGTCCGCGACGAAAACGCCCGGATGAAATCGTCGTTGTGCCCGCCCCAGGAGTGTCCTTCAAGGAAATGTATGTGAGGATACGGACCAACCCGCGGATTGCCGATTTCCAGCGGCAAATTGGGGTTGGCAGAAGAACGCCGAGGGACCACCTCCTGCTGCCTTTGTCCCGCGACGTCGATAGCGCGGCGCTGAAGGACATCATCCAGGAGATCATCGGGGAGAGTGGATCGGTAACCGTCAGAACAGAGATGGCTGAGGTCGTCCTGACTGGAATCGACAACATGATCGACGAGGAGGCGATCAAAAGGCGCTCATGACCACTCTTGGAAAGCAGTCATTGGTGGCCACCGTGAACCTTTGGGAGCGCCGAGACATGACGAAGCGGGCTCGCGTGCGCCTCCCACGAGCAGAAGCGGAACTCGTCAAAGATCGTCGACTGGAGCTGGGCTACACGTATTGTTCGGTACATGAAGCCCCAAAAGTATCGGGTCAGCTGACTCGCTGCTTCCGGTGTCTGGAGCGGGGACACATCGCCGCGACGTGCACGGGTGAGGATCGGTCCAAGCGTTGTCTACGGTGTGGTGACCAAACTCACAAGGCGTCGGGTTGCACCAACGAGATCAAGTGCATGCTGTGTGGCGGTGCCCACCGTATTGGTGCCGCAGCCTGCGGTGGACAACCCTCGAACTGAAATGGAAGTGCTACAGATCAACGTCAATCGCAGTAGGAGCGCGCAAGACCTGGCGCTCAACACGATGCGGATGGAGCGGGTGGATGTCTGTCTGATGGTGGAGCTGCACAGTGTCCCCAGGAACAATGGGAACTGGGTGGCCGACAGGGACGGGAAGGTGGCCATCATAGCCAGCAGCGAAACGTACCCGGTTCAGCAAGTGGTCTCTGTGACGCAGTCTGGGATCGCGGCTGCCCGGATAAATGGTGTGCTCTTCATATGTTGCTACGTGTCGCCCTCAGCGGGCGTCTCTGAGTTCGAGGAGGTAATGCAGCGCATCGATGTGCTGGCGAGAGGTCACCCGCGCGTCGTCTTTGCGGGGATCTCAATGCGTGGCACACTGTTTGGGGAAGTGGCCGCATCAACGCAAAGGGAGAGGCTGCGGTCCAGCTTGTCGACAGCTTGGGGCTGGAGGTGTTAAACACCGGCACCGCCCCAACCTTCCTAGGCAACGGAGTGGCTCGCCCGAGCGTGGTGGACGTTGCCTTCGCCAGCCGCAGCATCGCCGGAGTTAACACCATTCCGGAGCATCGGTGGAGGATTATGAGCAGATACTCGTACAGTGACCACGTGTACATTCGGTTTGCTGTAGGGGAGCTGTTCCAGCGGTCAGCGGCAGATAGTCGTCGACAGGAGGGTCCTTCCACGCGAGAAAGCGGCACGAGATGGCGTAGCCGTCAGTTCGATGCCGAGCTTTTCGGTGTAGCGCTCGACGTAGCTTCGTTCGCAGAGCGGGTTACAAATGCCGAAAGCCTGGAGAAAGTCATGACGGAAGCTTGTGACGCAGCCATGGCGCGAGTGTTCCCTTCACAAGGTCACTCGGGACGACCTGCGTATTGGTGGACGCCAGCAATCGAGGTCCTGTGTGAGAACTGCCGCCTCGCTAAGGAACGCCTTGAAACTGCCATCGACGAGGAAGAGCAAATCGCCGCAGCCAGCGACCTTCTCCAGGTGCGTACCGCCCTGGATTCAGCCATCACCACCAGCAAGAAGGAGCACTTCGATGAAATGCTGCGGGGCCTCGCGGAAGACGAGACGGGACAATGGTACCGCAACGTACTAAGCCGCTTTCGTGGAAGCTGGACGGCGAGAGAGCGCGATTCATCGGTGCTAGAGGGTATCGTTTCCACTCTGTTCCCCCAGCATCCTCCGGTTGACTGGCCAGCGTCACCAGGCCAAGTCCTGGAGAGGGGAGAGGAGGAACCAGTTCGGGACGTTAATGAACAGGAGCTGTTGGACATCGCGAGCTCGCTGAATCCGAGGAAGGCTCCAGGACTGGATGGTGTGCCAAACGCTGCTTTGACGGCCGCCATCCGGAAGCATACGGACATCTTCAAGAAGTTGTTCCAGGAATGCTTGGACAACGAGCGGTTCCCGGATGAGTGGAAGAAGCAGAAACTGGCCCTGATCCCCAAGCCGGGCAAGCCACCGGGGCTCGCTTCATCCTTCCGCCCGATTCTGCTGCTGAACAACCCGGGCAAAGCGTACGAGCGGTTGCTGCTGTCGCGAATAAATGATGTCATCGAGGCTCCTGAATCACCGAGGTTGGCAGAAAACCAGTACGGGTTCAGGAGGGGCCGTTCGACAGTGCAGGCGATTCAGCTGGTGGTGGATGCAGGCCGTCACGCGATGTCATTTGGCCGCACCAACAACAGGGACAAACGCTGCCTTCTAGTAGTGGCGCTGGATGTGCGTAATGCATTTAACACTGCCAGCTGGCAGTGCATCGCTACGGCGCTGGAGGACAAAGGCGTGCCGAGGCAGCTCCGCAACATCCTGAGAGACTACTTCGAAAACAGGGAGCTCGTCTATGACACCGCAGACGGGCCCGTTACACGCCGAGTGACTGCAGGTGTTCCACAGGGGTCCATTCTGGGCCCGACCCTGTGGAACATCATGTACGACGGCGTGTTGCGGGTCGAGCTTCCTGAAGGGGCTAGCGTCATCGGCTATGCGGATGACATAGTGGTCATGGCACGGGGTTGCACACCAGAGGAGGCGGCATCGGTGGCTGAACAGGCAGTGGACGCGATTGCGGCTTGGATGGAGGACCATCACCTGCAGCTCGCTCCGGAGAAGACGGAAGGAGTAATGATCTCCAGTCTGCGAAGAGGTCAACTGAGGGTGCCGTTCCGCGTCGGGGACACCATCATACACAGCAAACAGTCGATCCGGTATCTGGGGGTCCAGATCCATGACCACCTGTCGTGGAAGCCGCACGTGGAGCTGTCGACGGCTAAAGCCCTCCGCGTGGTAGGTGTGGTCACCGCAGTAATGAGGAACCACAGTGGGCCCCAGGTGGCCAAGCGTCGGCTGTTGGCGGCAGTGGCGGAGTCGATCATCCGGTATGCTGCCCCCGTGTGGTCCGAGGCGACGGATCTGCAGTGGTGCCAGAGGAAGCTGGCCCAGGTGCAGCGGCCCCTGGCTCGCGGTGTCACCAGCTCGTTCGTGTCGGTGGCATATGAGACCGGAGTTGCACTGGCAGGCCTTGTGCCGTTCAGGCTGCTGGTACGGGAGGACGCAAGGTGCCATCGGAGGCTCCTAGCTGCCCCGGGCGCCAGCCGCAAGGACATCCGGCTGGAAGAGGCAGGGACTCTCCAGGAGTGGCAGCGAGCGTGGGATGCGGCGGCCGCAGCTCCAACGGCCAGTCGGTATGCGGTCTGGGCCCACCGAATGATCCCGGACCTGCACTTGTGGATGAGTAGGCGACATGGAGAGGTTGATTTCCACCTCTCACAGGTATTAACCGGACACGGATATTTCCGGGAATACCTCCATGTCTGCGGTTTTGCCCCATCGGCGGAATGTCCACGGTGCCCGGGGTCGGTTGAATCGGTGGCGCACGTGCTGTTCCAGTGCGAGGTCTTCCACGAGATCCGGGTGGAGCTGTTGGGCTACGGCACCAGCGACCCAGTGAACGAGGACAATCTCGGCATGAAGCTGCTGGAGAGCCCCGAGCGGTGGAACAGCATCCAGGAAGCTGCACGCAAAATCACGAAGGTGTTGCAACAGCTTTGGCGTGAGGACGAGCTGCAGCTCAACCTCCAGGCACACCTTGCAGCACTACCGACGAGACCAGCAGCGGTAGACGCCAGTCCGCTGGATGGAGAGCAGGTGTCGGTTGATGGGGTGGCTGAACTCTTTCGTTCCAACCGAGGTCGAGCCAGACGGACC
>NW_024412084.1:5000-12500 GCF_016920715.1 Anopheles arabiensis | reverse complement strand
TGGACCTGGTCAACGGCTTCCTCTGCTCTCGCGCGAACCTCGTCCGTGGTGGTAGCAGGTACCAACAGCGCCAGATCGTCCGCGTATCCGATGACTTCGACGTCGGGAGGTAGCGGCACATCCAGCACCGTCATACATGATGTTCCACAGAGTTGGGCCCAGGATGGACCCCTGTGGAACACCTGCGGTTACATGCCGTACGACGGGGCCTTCGCTCGTGTCAAAGTACAGCACACGATCCTCGAAGTAGCTTCGAAGCATCCGTTGGAGGCCGACGGGAACACCTTTTGCCTGAAGGGCACTGGCAATGGATTGCCAGTTGGCCGTGTTGAAGGCGTTCTTCACGTCCAACGCCACCACAAGCAAGAAACGGTTATCCCGGCCGTTCGTTCGCCGGAACGACATGGCGGTACGGCCGGCCTCAACAACCCGCTGGATGGCGCTCACTGTCGACCGCCCTCGACGAAATCCGAACTGCCGGTCCGACAGTCGGGGTGAAGACGGCTCTTCGAGATGTTCATTGAGGCGATTCAGGATGAGGCGCTCAAGTACCTTCCCCAGTGCGTCGAGCATGCAGAGGGGTCGGTACGAGCTGCTCTCTCCGGAGGCTTCCCCTGCTTCGGCAGCAACACCAGTCGTTGCCTCTTCCACTGCGCCGGAAACGAAGCGCGGTTGAGGCAATCCTGGTACAGGACCCGGAAGACTTCCGGGAACATGGTGATTGCCGTCTTCACCGCCGCATTCGGGATGCCATCGAGCCCTGGTGCTTTGCGGCTCGCCATCTGACTCGCGATGAGCAGCAGCTCGTCGTCCGTTACCGGTGCAATTCCCGCCGTTGTTGTTGCTCCCTCGACGCTTCCAACGTTGCTCAGCTGCGACCAGTCGCAGGGCGGATGCTCAGGGAAGAGGTCGGACACAATGCGTTCGAGGACGACCCGGTCCGCTTCTGAAGGCGTCCGACTGCCCCGGAGCCGGGACATGACGACACGGTATCCTGCCCCGAACGCATTCTCTTCTGCAATTTCGATCAGCTCCTGGAACAAGTTCCGCTTGCTAGCTCGAATTGCTCTACTGAGCTCCGCCCTTGCTGTCCTGTGCTCTGCTGCTGCTATGCTGCGCTCCTCCAAGTCAGCCGTCTGCAGCAACCGGTCACGGGCAACCTCGCAATTGTTCCTCAGTCGAGCCAGGAGGGAGACCACCAAAGATGTTCCGATGCGGGTCTTGGTGCACTCGGGTAACCCGTTGCATCGTCTCGTCGCAAGCCTTGAGCATGGCTGCGATCATACCCTCCTGGCTCGTTGCGCGTTGGACAAAGTCCGCAGCGAACAGCGCCTCGAGGAATGAGGAAGGAGAAAACTGCGAGGCTTTCCATCGGCGGCCAGCGTGACGCGCACGCCTCTGGCTTGAGGAATCACCCTGCTGCGACGATGGTTGCCGCTGTCGTTGCTGCTGCTGCTGTTGTGATAACTGCTGCTGTTGTAAGGACTGCTGTTGCTGCTGCTGTTGTTGCTGCTGAGACGACTGCTGCGCTGTCTGCTGTTGGTTCTGCAGTTGTTCGGGGATGGTGGTGTTCCTCCACGGTGTAGAGAACATAGCGGTGGTCTGACGCGGTGTAGCTTGTGCTAACAACCCAGGTGTCAGGGCGAGCGATCGACGGGCTCGCGAATGCCACATCCACTATACTCGGGAGAGCCACCCCGTTGCCATCAAACGTGTATTCCCGACCTTGATTAATCACGATTAGGCCAAGCTGCTCCACCATTCCGTGCAGCTCTTCCCCGCGGTCGCAAGTCCTCGGGCTGCCCCACTCCTCATGTCTGGCGTTAAAATCGCCGGCGACGACGACTTGAGGGTGGGAGAAGCCTTCGAGTTCTATTGCTTCTAAGAAGCGCTCGAACTCTGCGAGGTTAAGGCTTGGTGGAGCATAGCAGCTGATGAAAACCACTCCGCCGATCTGCGCTGCAACCAACCCCTGAGCTTCACTGCACCACACCCGCTGTATTGGTAGCTCACCGACAGCTACCACCGCTACCGCCTTGCAGCTGCTGAATGCCCACCGGCCGTTGTTTTCAGGTGGGCGCAGAACATCAGAGAGAATGAGCACGTCTGCTTTCTCCTCTCTGGCAGCTTGCAGCACCAGGTTCTGGGCCTCACGGCCATGGCCCAGGTTCGCCTGCAGAACTTTCAGGGCCGGGAACATCGTTGGGCCGAACGAGCACATTCGCTGTGGCCTATGTGGTGAGCGCCACCGCACAGTGCGCACTTTGCCTCATTCTGGCAGGATCGTGCTTTGTGTCCGGTAAGCCCACAGCGGATGCACAGATTCTGCCGATCTGCGGTGGAACGGCAGTTCGAGGCGATGTGGCCCATCTCCAGACAGCGGAAACAGCGCTGTCGCTCTGGAGGCGTTGGTGGGGCTGCTCGAACCTTGCTCACACAGTCGCACAGGAACAGTTTAAGTCCTTCCAACTGCCGAGCCGACTTCACAGGTAGCCGGATGCGTGCTCGCTTCGAACCATCCGGTAGTTCCCAAATGCTGGCAGAAACAACTCCAGCACTTGCGCCAATCTTAGCATCGAGGGCAGCAATGATATCTTCCTCCGTAGCAAGGGGATCGATATCGACTACCAGCAGCTCACCCATTTCTGTGACAAGCCGACTGACGCCTGCGTCGCCGATGATTTTGCGGACGCCTTCCAGCATAAGCGGAGCGTTTGCCGTCTTGCTCAGCTCCATACGTAGCAGCCTGGCATGAGTTCGGCGGCCCTGCTTAATATGCCCTTTCATTTCGCTGTGAGCCGCGTCTAGACGAATGGCTATGCGCACCTTCTCGTAGATGCCATCCCAGGTTTCGCCTTCACTGGGAGACACCTCGATGATGTCGGGCCTCGGCTTTCGCTTACGATGTTGCTGATGTTGCTGCTGCATACGCTCCTGCTGCTGCTGCTGCGAGCCGGCGACCGCCTGTCGCTGTGGCTGACGCTGCTGCTGCTGCTGCTGCTGCTGCTGTTGCTGTTGCTGCTGCTGCTGGGAGCGTGGCTTACCCGTAGCTTTTCCGCGATATCTACGCCGCACGACCTCACTAAAGGTGAGTTCCGGCACAACGTCTACGCGGGCGGCTGTCGATGCCTCGCTGCGCGGCGGCATGACTGCGCGCGACGTCGACGCGCGGGGCTGCTCCTGCTCGTGCTGGTTCCGCTGCTGCTGTTGTTGCTGCAGCTGCGGCGCAGAGGGTCGGCGCGGCAGCGGAGTCGGAGGTTGGCGCGGACTAGCTGACGGTTGTCCGCCGGCAACCTTTGCTGCCAGAAGAGAGTTGAGCACGTCTCGGTCGCGCTGATGTGCGGCGGCGAGCTTCTCCATCTGTGCCTCCAACTTCTCCTCTCGTCGTTTTGCCTCCTCCTTTTCCTCTTGTAGCAGTTGGCACATGCCAGTTATCTGCTCGACAGGGATAACTGGCTTGTGGCCGCCAAGCGTTCATAGCGACGTGGCTTTTTGATCCTTCGATGTCGGCTCTTCCTATCATTGTGAAGCAAAATTCACCAAGCGTAGGATTGTTCACCCTTTCAAGGGAACGTGAGCTGGGTTTAGACCGTCGTGAGACAGGTTAGTTTTACCCTACTGGTGTGTGCTTATAGTCGCTATCTTAACGGAATTCCTGTGCAGTACGAGAGGAACCACAGGTACGGACCACTGGCTCAATACTAGTCCGACCGGACTTTGGTATGACGCTACGTCCGCTGGATTATGCCTGAACGCCTCTAAGGTCGTAGCCAATCCGAGCTGATAGCGCTTCTCAAACCCATTAGGTGTTCGGAAGCTAGCGGGCCTAACAACCCTCTGAGATCCGTTGGAGTCTGCGTCTGCAGCCCGGCGTCTCATCCCGCTATACCTAGGCCGCAATGAGTGGAGTTCGCTGCACGTGTTAGTACCGTAACTGGGAACGCCGTTGGCTTGAGCTCTGCCCAACGTGGATATACCTAGTTTCGACACCTATCAACCGCCCGCAAACGACGGGACTTCAGGCTGGGAGCTGCGAGTTGTAGAGATGCGTTCGCATCGATCCTCTCAGGCGACCCATGCTTGGTGGTTTGTCCGTGTGCCCCTTCCTCGATGTGCGCAAGCTCGTCTTGGTCTGGGGACCACGTCGACACAGGGGATACTCTTGTGAGAGCATGAGTGTACTAAGTTGAGTGTAGCAAGGGAACGCGTGCCCCTTCCTCGTTGGCGTAACTAACCATCTTGGTCTGGGGACCGTGGTACCGTGCTCTGGTGAAGCTTGGTGCGTGCTCCTTCCTTGTCAGACGAGTGACTTGACCTGGTCTGGAGACCGTTCCTTTATACTAGTGGACAAGAGTTGGCTACTTCCGTGTCAGACGAGTGACTTGACATAGGATGGAGAAGGACACTTAACACTAATGAGCTTGTCGGCGTGCCTCGTTCTCGACTTGATTGTCTTGATGTGAGGACCGTGCGGACCACACCAGTAAGCTTACACATGCTCGTTACAAGTTGTATAAGTTGACCCGTTTGGCCCGGTTGCCTTGCACATGATGGTGTTGACCATGTTCGGTTAACAGGTCGTGTGTCGAGGTGGTCGGCCTTGGTAGTAGGATGTCTTGTGCATGTGACGTGTTGACCTGGTTTGGTCGGTGTGTCGTCGTGTACGAGATGACCTACTTACCCGTCAGTTTTCCAAGTTGTATCATGTGTTGACTTAGTTGACGTGTCATGTGCTTGGATGATTAGCGTACGGGTCATGTATGGTGCGCTTGCTTCAGTTGAAGGGATGTACTAGTACAGTTGTATTAATTGTTTATTTCACGATCTGGTCTTTTGGCTGGATCGTGAAAAAACGCTAAGTCCCAAATCCTGAACTCGAGAAGAAAGCGCCAATGACAACGTTTTTGACTGGAGCTCCCTAGCATTCGGCTCTTTTCTACTTTGAAGGGATGCACTGTTGTATGAATTGTTTATTCACGAACTGGTCGTTTGATTGGATCGTGAAAAAAAATCGCTAAGTCCCAAATCCTGAACTCGACAGGAAAGCGCTGATTGCAAACATTTTGACTGGAAGTCCCTTGAAAATGGCGTTTTCGTTATTGGCATTATGTGGCACGTTTATTGTGGCTAGAACATTAATTATTCACCAAATGGCACCAAAGCTTGGCAAAAGTCGCGAAACACTCCTATCTCGACGCACCAGCAATCGCAACTTGATGCAAAATAAATTGCACGAGCTAATGATACTTGTACCATGCACAGTACACCGTACCAAAATATACCCCTGAAAGTGTGCAATTTGGTGCTACCCTAGGGAATATGTATGGGAAGCCTAGCTACGTGTGTCGCACGTTCCAAGTTGCATGGACGTCGAACAGAGGCATGCAAAAGCACCTATCTAGGGGAATTACTCTACGTTCTAGTAGCAAGTGCGATTTTCCGGTCCAGCACGGCAGTACGCCTGCACGCATACACTCCATGTACCAAAAATGTACCAACCTAGGCGTTGCTCAGTAGCTTTTGGCGGCACATAGAAAAAGTATTCGAGTTCAGATTTTTGGAACTTAGCGTATTTTTAAAACTAACAACGAAAATTAAATTATAAATCGGTAAACGGCTAGGAGTTGCTCAGCAGCTTTTTGCGCAACGTGGCAAAAGTATTCGAGTTCAGATTTCTGGGACGTAGCGTATTTTTCAATCATAATAAACCGAATCAAACATAACAATGATGAAACTTACACCATGTCCCAAGGTTGTGCACAAAACGTAACGATAAAGTGCTGGCGAAGTTAGAGGTGCACCAAAATTGTGTACCGATCAGGGAAAGTACTCTACGTTCCTATGATTTGGGTGAAAAGTGTTGATTAACTGCTGGTTAGAATAGACAGTTGCTTATCATACACATCGCAAACGAACACCCCTTAGTGAGCATTAGCAAAAGTCAATGGCACAAAGCAATTGCAATACAAACTGATCAAGTACATTAAAGAACGCTAAGTACCACGACTTCTTTCCAAGAATGGTGTCCGCGACGGGAGGGCAAG
Source organism: Anopheles arabiensis (assembly GCF_016920715.1). Classification (NCBI taxonomy): domain Eukaryota; kingdom Metazoa; phylum Arthropoda; class Insecta; order Diptera; family Culicidae; genus Anopheles; species Anopheles arabiensis. The sequence goes on along the minus strand of NW_024412084.1, from coordinate 6,456 downwards.
CGTCCTTCCCAGGTTTTCCTAGTAAACCTTGTATGGTAAACATACCCAAGCGTGTCTGTAAGCACGCAACGAAAGTCACGAACGGGCACATACCTAGGGAATGTACTCTACGTACTTGGACTTTTGTCCAAGAATGGTGTCCGCGACGGTCGGGCACTGCGACGCAATAACCAAATCCTAGGATTGTAACTTTAGTGTGCACAAACATAAACATTAACGCGTTCGCTCGGGCTGCGCCGTCCGTGTTGAACACAAATGTGGGTGATTATATGCGTGGAGGGACAAAAACATACGAGGAGGAGACAGTTTTCTGCACGATGTGCACAGAGCTCATTTCGTCGTCCCGGGCGAATGGAAAAACACAAACATCGCGAGTATCGTTCTAGGTTTCTGTCTATAAAAGGGCAGGCCAAAAGGTGACCGGTTGAGATAAGCGTTTTAAGCATACAAACACTTTATTGGAACTTTTGATACAAAACAAGGTACGTACATGTAGGTTGTACCAACATGGACATCTATGAACGCGTACGCTCGGGCTGCGCCCTCCGTCTTGTACTTTCCTGATCGGTACACAGTTTTGGTGCACTGCTATTCCGACCGGCAACTTGTACCAACATATACATCCATGAACGCGTAAGTAGTGTACTTTCCCTGATCGGTACACACTGTTGGTGCACGGCATAAGAAAAGAGCTAAAATGGTCAAACTCAATCCATTTCAACAATAGATAGTCGATAGTAGCTGTGCCGATGAAGTAGGGCACGATGCAAGTTAATGTTGTTTAATGAATAACATGTCCGCCATACATTTCAGTACAAATTTGCTCGGTCAGACCTACAAAGTGCTATATCTCGAATACGAGGCGTCGGACTGGGGGTTGTAGAACAATTTTAAGTTCGTCTAATGATTCTACATCCGATTCTGGATAGCGGTTTTTGACCACTTTTCAATATTTTGTGACACCCCGAACCTAGGGGCAGCTCCTAGCTTTTTCAAAAATGTGCACCGAACGGGCCGGAGAGCTCGTGTGGCTCAAAACATGTTTTTCGCTAAAACACCTCAAAACGTGTAAGAACGCACCCTAGCTCTTGTTTTTCAAAAGTTATGGCCATTTAAAGTGAGGTGGTTTTTTGCTTCAAAATAGCTATTTTACCCGTCCCTATGGCCATGCTTTAAATTTTCACGAAAATGCAAGGTCAGACCTAGGCCGGGCCATATCTTGAATACTAAACGTCGCAGACATTGGTCGTAGAACAATTTTAAGTTCGTCTAATGATTCTACATCCGATTCTGGATAGCGGTTTTTGACCACTTATCAATATTTTGTGACACCCCGAACCTAGGGGCAGCTCCTAGCTTTTTTCAAAAATGTGCACCGAACGGGCCGGAGAGCTCGTGTGGCTCAAAACATGTTTTTCGCTAAAACACCTCAAAACGTGTAAGGAACGCACCCTAG
>NW_024412083.1:352500-355000 GCF_016920715.1 Anopheles arabiensis | reverse complement strand
GCATTAGCAAAAGTCAATTGCACAAAGCAAATGCAATACAAACTGATCAAGTACATTAAAGAACGCTACGTAGCAGGACTTCTTTCCAAGAATGGTGTCCGCAACGGGAGGGCAAGCGTCCTTCAGGTTTTCCTAGTAAACCTTGTATGGTAAACATACCCAAGCGTGTCTGTAAGCACGCAACGAAAGTCACGAACGGGCACATACCTAGGGAATGTACTCTACGTACTTGGACTTTTGTCCAAGAATGGTGTCCGCGACGGTCGGGCACTGCGACGCAATAACCAAATCCTAGGATTGTAACTTTGGTGTGCACAAACATAAACATTAACGCGTTCGCTCGGGCTGCGCCGTCCGTGTTGAACACAAATGTGGGTGATTATATGCGTGGAGGGACAAAAACATACGAGGAGGAGACAGTTTTCTGCACGATGTGCACAGAGCTCATTCGTCGTCCCGGGCGAATGGAAAAACACAAACATCGCGAGTATCGTTCTGGGTTTCTGTCTATAAAGGGCAGGCCAAAAGGTGACCGGTTGAGATAAGCATTTTAAGCATACAAACACTTTATTGGAACTTTTGATACAAAAACAAGGTACGTACATGTAGGTTGTACCAACATGGACATCTATGAACGCGTACGCTCGGGCTGCGCCCTCCGTCTTGTACTTTCCTGATCGGTACACAGTTTTGGTGCACTGCTATTCCGACCGGCAACTTGTACCAACATATACATCCATGAACGCGTACGTAGTGTACTTTCCCTGATCGGTACACACTGTTGGTGCACGGCATAAGAAAAGAGCTAAAATGGTCAAACTCAATCCATTTCAACAATAGATAGTCGATAGTAGCTGTGCCGATGAAGTAGGGCACGATGCAAGTTAATGTTGTTTAATGAATAACATGTCCGCCATACATTTCAGTACAAAATTGCTCGGTCAGACCTACAAAGTGCTATATCTCGAATACGAGGCGTCGGACTGGGGGTTGTAGAACAATTTTAAGTTCGTCTAATGATTCTACATCCGATTCTGGATAGCGGTTTTTGACCACTTTTCAATATTTTGTGACACCCCGAACCTAGGGGCAGCTCCTAACTTTTTCAAAAATGTGCACCGATCGGGCCGGAGAGCTCGTGTGGCTCAAAACATGTTTTCGCTAAAACACCTCAAAACGTGTCGAGAACGCACCCTAGCTCTTGTTTTCAAAGTTATGGCCATTTAAAGTGAGGTGGTTTTTGCTTCAAAATAGCTATTTTACCCGTCCCTATGGCCATGCTTTAAATTTTCACGAAAATGCCAGGTCAGACCTAGGGCGGGCCATATCTTGAATACTAAACGTCGCAGACATTGGTCGTAGAACAATTTTAAGTTCGTCTAATGATTCTACATCCGATTCTGGATAGCGGTTTTTGACCACTTTTCAATATTTTGTGACACCCCGAACCTAGGGGCAGCTCCTAGCTTTTTCAAAATGTGCACCGAACGGGCCGGAGAGCTCGTGTGGCTCAAAACATGTTTTTCGCTAAAACACCTCAAAACGTGTCGAGAACGCACCCTAGCTCTTGTTTTCAAAGTTATGGCCATTTAAAGTGAGGTGGTTTTTGCTTCAAAATAGCTATTTTACCCGTCCCTATGGCCATGCTTTAAATTTTCACGAAAATGCCAGGTCAGACCTAGGGCGGGCCATATCTTGAATACTAAACGTCGCAGACATTGGTCGTAGAACAATTTTAAGTTCGTCTAATGATTCTACATCCGATTCTGGATAGCGGTTTTTGACCACTTTTCAATATTTTGTGACACCCCGAACTAGGGGCAGCTCCTAGCTTTTCAAAATGTGCACCGAGCGGGCCGGAGAGCTCGTGTGGCTCAAAACATGTTTTCGCTAAAACCCCTCAAAACGTGTGAGGAACGCACCTAGATGATAAAAAGTGCAATCAGAATGTCAATCGACAACTTTGTTGGGGTACCATTTTACTCTACGGGCCAGTAGCTTAGGCGCGCCAACAGCGCTTTCCTTTCGGGTTCCCATTTTTGCCCTCCTGGGATTATGATCATTTGCTCATTGCCTACTATAGGGAGGGTACCTTGCTACGAGGTCAAACATGAAGATTGCACCAAATCGTAGTTTTACCTCTATTTAGTCGTAGGAGCATGGTTTGCAGTGGCAGTGGGTCATTAAGCCCCCGTTTGGGTCATACGTCCCTCCGCGATAAAAATCGTCGTATGCCTATAGTCCGAACTAATGAAGCAAAAGTGGTGTCTGGTGGGCTCTGCCGATGATTTTAACCTATGATTTTGAGCTTCCACCCTATAAAAACGTTCCTGGAGCAGTACATCACGGGTCTACGGACCCAAAGACTTCGTCGTGATGGTTTCTAGTAAAAAGTTGTAACAGCTAAGGGTTTTGAATACGCGTATATTAACCATTGCTTGAAACTAAGCTTCGTTGTCTTTAAACTCTGCAAGACCAATCGAACTTCTTAGGGAAACCC
>NW_024412083.1:340000-342500 GCF_016920715.1 Anopheles arabiensis | reverse complement strand
GCGAAGTTAGAGGTGCACCAAAATTGTGTACCGATCAGGGAAAGTACTCTACGTTCCTATGATTTGGGTGAAAAGTGTTATTTAACTGCTGGTTAGAATAGACAGTTGCTTATCATACACATCGCAAACGAACACCCCTTAGTGAGCATTAGCAAAAGTCAATTGCACAAAGCAAATGCAATACAAACTGATCAAGTACATTAAAGAACGCTACGTAGCAGGACTTCTTTCCAAGAATGGTGTCCGCAACGGGAGGGCAAGCGTCCTTCCCAGGTTTTCCTAGTAAACCTTGTATGGTAAACATACCCAAGCGTGTCTGTAAGCACGCAACGAAAGTCACGAACGGGCACATACCTAGGGAATGTACTCTACGTACTTGGACTTTTGTCCAAGAATGGTGTCCGCGACGGTCGGGCACTGCGACGCAATAACCAAATCCTAGGATTGTAACTTTAGTGTGCACAAACATAAACATTAACGCGTTCGCTCGGGCTGCGCCGTCCGTGTTGAACACAAATGTGGGTGATTATATGCGTGGAGGGACAAAAACATACGAGGAGGAGACAGTTTTCTGCACGATGTGCACAGAGCTCATTTCGTCGTCCCGGGCGAATGGAAAAACACAAACATCGCGAGTATCGTTCTAGGTTTCTGTCTATAAAAGGGCAGGCCAAAAGGTGACCGGTTGAGATAAGCATTTTAAGCATACAAACACTTTATTGGAACTTTTGATGCAAAAACAAGGTACGTACATGTAGGTTGTACCAACATGGACATCTATGAACGCGTACGCTCGGGCTGCGCCCTCCGTCTTGTACTTTCCTGATCGGTACACAGTTTTGGTGCACTGCTATTCCGACCGGCAACTTGTACCAACATATACATCCATGAACGCGTACGTAGTGTACTTTCCCTGATCGGTACACACTGTTGGTGCACGGCATAAGAAAAGAGCTAAAATGGTCAAACTCAATCCATTTCAACAATAGATAGTCGATAGTAGCTGTGCCGATGAAGTAGGGCACGATGCAAGTTAATGTTGTTTAATGAATAACATGTCCGCCATACATTTCAGTACAAAATTGCTCGGTCAGACCTACAAAGTGCTATATCTCGAATACGAGGCGTCGGACTGGGGGTTGTAGAACAATTTTAAGTTCGTCTAATGATTCTACATCCGATTCTGGATAGCGGTTTTTGACCACTTTTCAATATTTTGTGACACCCCGAACCTAGGGGCAGCTCCTAGCTTTTTCAAAAATGTGCACCGATCGGGCCGGAGAGCTCGTGTGGCTCAAAACATGTTTTCGCTAAAACACCTCAAAACGTGTCGAGAACGCACCCTAGCTCTTGTTTTCAAAAGTTATGGCCATTTAAAGTGAGGTGGTTTTGCTTCAAAATAGCTATTTTACCCGTCCCTATGGCCATGCTTTAAATTTTCACGAAAATGCCAGGTCAGACCTAGGGCGGGCCATATCTTCGAATACTAAACGTCGCAGACATTGGTCGTAGAACAATTTTAAGTTCGTCTAATGATTCTACATCCGATTCTGGATAGCGGTTTTTGACCACTTTTCAATATTTTGTGACACCCCGAACCTAGGGGCAGCTCCTAGCTTTTTCAAAATGTGCACCGAACGGGCCGGAGAGCTCGTGTGGCTCAAAACATGTTTTTCGCTAAAACACCTCAAAACGTGTCGAGAACGCACCCTAGCTCTTGTTTTTCAAAAGTTATGGCCATTTAAAGTGAGGTGGTTTTTGCTTCAAAATAGCTATTTTACCCGTCCCTATGGCCATGCTTTAAATTTTCACGAAAATGCCAGGTCAGACCTAGGGCGGGCCATATCTTGAATACTAAACGTCGCAGACATTGGTCGTAGAACAATTTTAAGTTCGTCTAATGATTCTACATCCGATTCTGGATAGCGGTTTTTGACCACTTTTCAATATTTTGTGACACCCCGAACCTAGGGGCAGCTCCTAGCTTTTTCAAAAATGTGCACCGAGCGGGCCGGAGAGCTCGTGTGGCTCAAAACATGTTTTTCGCTAAAACCCCTCAAAACGTGTAAGGAACGCACCTAGATGATAAAAGTGCAATCAGAATGTCAATCGACAACTTTGTTGGGGTACCATTTTACTCTACGGGCCAGTAGCTTAGGCGCGCCAACAGCGCTTTCCTTTCGGGTTCCCATTTTTGCCCTCCTGGGATTATGATCATTTGCTCATTGCCTACTATAGGGAGGGTACCTTGCTACGAGGTCAAACATGAAGATTGCACCAAATCGTAGTTTTACCTCTATTTAGTCGTAGGAGCATGGTTTGCAGTGGCAGTGGGTCATTAAGCCCCCGTTTGGGTCATACGTCCCCTCCGCGATAAAAATCGTCGTATGCCTATAGTCCGAACTAATGAAGCAAAAGTGGTGTCTGGTGGGCTCTGCCGATGATTTTAACCTATGATTTTGAGCTTCCACCCTATAAAAACGTTCCTGGAGCAGTACAT
>NW_024412083.1:332500-335000 GCF_016920715.1 Anopheles arabiensis | reverse complement strand
CTTCCGGTGTCTGGAGCGGGGACACATCGCCGCGACGTGCACGGGTGAGGATCGGTCAAGCGTTGTCTACGGTGTGGTGACCAAACTCACAAGGCGTCGGGTTGCACCAACGAGATCAAGTGCATGCTGTGTGGCGGCGCCCACCGTATTGGTGCCGCAGCCTGCGGTGGACAACCCTCGAACTGAAATGGAAGTGCTACAGATCAACGTCAATCGCAGTAGGAGCGCGCAAGACCTGGCGCTCAACACGATGCGGATGGAGCGGGTGGATGTCTGTCTGATGGTGGAGCTGCACAGTGTCCCCAGGAACAATGGGAACTGGGTGGCCGACAGGGACGGGAAGGTGGCCATCATAGCCAGCAGCGAAACGTACCCGGTTCAGCAAGTGGTCTCCGTGACGCAGTCTGGGATCGCGGCTGCCCGGATCAATGGTGTGCTCTTCATATGTTGCTACGTGTCGCCCTCAGCGGGCGTCTCTGAGTTCGAGGAGGTAATGCAGCGCATCGATGTGCTGGCGAGAGGTCACCCGCGCGTCGTCTTTGCGGGGATCTCAATGCGTGGCACACTGTTTGGGGAAGTGGCCGCACCAACGCAAAGGGAGAGGCTGTGGTCCAGCTTGTCGACAGCTTGGGGCTGGAGGTGTTAAACACCAGCACCGCCCAACCTTCCTAGAGCAACAGGTAGCTCGCCCGAGCGTGGTGGACGTTGCCTTCGCCAGTCGCAGCATCGCCGGAGTTAACACCATTCCGGAGCATCGGTGGAGGATTATGAGCAGATACTCGTACAGTGACCACGTGTACATTCGGTTTTGCTGTGGGGAGCTGTTCAGCGGTCAGCGGCAGATAGTCGTCGACAGGAGGGTCCTTCCACGCGAGAAAGCGGCACGAGATGGCGTAGCCGTCAGTTCGATGCCGAGCTTTTCGGTGTAGCGCTCGACGTAGCTTCGTTCGCAGAGCGGGTTACAAATACCGAAAGCTTGGAAAGTCATGACGGAAGCTTGTGACGCAGCCATGGCGCGAGTGTTCCCTTCACAAGGTCACTCGGGACGACCTGCTTATTGGTGGACGCCAGCAATCGAGGTCCTGTGTGAGAACTGCCGCCTCGCTAAGGAACGCCTTGAAACTGCCATCGACGAGGAAGAGCAGATCGCCGCAGCCAGCGACCTTCTCCAGGTGCGGACCGCCCTGGATTCAGCCATCACCACCAGCAGAAGGAGCACTTCGATGAAATGCTGCGGGGCCTCGCGGAAGACGAGACGGGACAATGGTACCGCAACGTACTAAGCCGCCTTCGTGGAAGCTGGACGGCGAGAGAGCGCGATTCATCGGTGCTAGAGGGCATCGTTTCCACTCTGTTCCCCAGCATCCTCCGGTTGACTGGCCAGCGTCACCAGGCCAAGTCCTGGAGGGGAGAGAGAACCAGTTCGGGACGTTAATGAACAGGAGCTGTTGGACATCGCGAGCTCGCTGAACCCGAGGAAGGCTCCAGGACTGGATGGTGTGCCAAACGCCGCTTTGACGGCCGCCATCCGGAAGCATACGGACATCTTCAAGAAGTTGTTCCAGGAATGCTTGGACAACGAGCGGTTCCCGGATGAGTGGAAGAAGCAGAAACTGGCCCTGATCCCCAAGCCGGGCAAGCCACCGGGGCTCGCTTCATCCTTCCGCCCGATTCTGCTGCTGAACAACCCGGGCAAAGCGTACGAGCGGTTGCTGCTGTCGCGAATAAATGATGTCATCGAGGCTCCTGAATCACCGAGGTTGGCAGAAAACCAGTACGGGTTCAGGAGGGGCCGTTCGACAGTGCAGGCGATTCAGCTGGTGGTGGATGCAGGCCGTCACGCGATGTCATTTGGCCGCACCAACAACAGGGACAAACGCTGCCTTCTAGTAGTGGCGCTGGATGTGCGTAATGCATTTAACACTGCCAGCTGGCAGTGCATCGCTACGGCGCTGGAGGACAAAGGCGTGCCGAGGCAGCTCCGCAACATCCTGAGAGACTACTTCGAAAACAGGGAGCTCGTCTATGACACCGCAGACGGGCCCGTTACACGCCAGTGACTGCAGGTGTTCCACAGGGGTCCATTCTGGGCCCGACCCTGTGGAACATCATGTACGACGGCGTGTTGCGGGTCGAGCTTCCTGAAGGGGCTAGCGTCATCGGCTATGCGGATGACATAGTGGTCATGGCACGGGGTTGCACACCAGAGGAGGCGGCATCGGTGGCTGAACAGGCAGTGGACGCGATTGCGGCTTGGATGGAGGACCATCACCTGCAGCTCGCTCCGGAAGACGGAAGGAGTAATGATCTCCAGTCTGCGAAGAGGTCAACTGAGGGTGCCGTTCCGCGTCGGGGACACCATCATACACAGCAAACAGTCGATCCGGTATCTGGGGTCCAGATCCATGACCACCTGTCGTGGAAGCCGCACGTGGAGCTGTCGACGGCTAAAGCCCTCCGCGTGGTAGGTGTGGTCACCGCAGTAATGAGGAACCACAGT
>NW_024412083.1:320000-322500 GCF_016920715.1 Anopheles arabiensis | reverse complement strand
GATAGTCGATAGTAGCTGTGCCGATGAAGTAGGGCACGATGCAAGTTAATGTTGTTTAATGAATAACATGTCCGCCATACATTTCAGTACAAAATTGCTCGGTCAGACCTACAAAGTGCTATATCTCGAATACGAGGCGTCGGACTGGGGGTTGTAGAACAATTTTAAGTTCGTCTAATGATTCTACATCCGATTCTGGATAGCGGTTTTTGACCACTTTTCAATATTTTGTGACACCCCGAACCTAGGGGCAGCTCCTAGCTTTTTCAAAAATGTGCACCGATCGGGCCGGAGAGCTCGTGTGGCTCAAAACATGTTTTCGCTAAAACACCTCAAAACGTGTCGAGAACGCACCCTAGCTCTTGTTTTCAAAAGTTATGGCCATTTAAAGTGAGGTGGTTTTTGCTTCAAAATAGCTATTTTACCCGTCCCTATGGCGCATGCTTTTTAAATTATTCACGAAAATGCCAGGTCAGACCTAGGGCGGGCCATATCTTGAATACTAAACGTCGCAGACATTGGTCGTAGAACAATTTTAAGTTCGTCTAATGATTCTACATCCGATTCTGGATAGCGGTTTTTGACCACTTTTCAATATTTTGTGACACCCCGAACCTAGGGGCAGCTCCTAGCTTTTTCAAAAATGTGCACCGAACGGGCCGGAGAGCTCGTGTGGCTCAAAACATGTTTTTCGCTAAAACACCTCAAAACGTGTCGAGAACGCACCCTAGCTCTTGTTTTTCAAAAGTTATGGCCATTTAAAGTGAGGTGGTTTTTGCTTCAAAATAGCTATTTTACCCGTCCCTATGGCCATGCTTTAAATTTTCACGAAAATGCCAGGTCAGACCTAGGGCGGGCCATATCTTGAATACTAAACGTCGCAGACATTGGTCGTAGAACAATTTTAAGTTCGTCTAATGATTCTACATCCGATTCTGGATAGCGGTTTTTTGACCACTTTTCAATATTTTGTGACACCCCGAACCTAGGGGCAGCTCCTAGCTTTTTCAAAAATGTGCACCGAGCGGGCCGGAGAGCTCGTGTGGCTCAAAACATGTTTTTCGCTAAAACCCCTCAAAACGTGTAAGGAACGCACCCTAGATGATAAAAAGTGCAATCAGAATGTCAATCGACAACTTTGTTGGGGTACCATTTTACTCTACGGGCCAGTAGCTTAGGCGCGCCAACAGCGCTTTCCTTTCGGGTTCCCATTTTTTGCCCTCCTGGGATTATGATCATTTGCTCATTGCCTACTATAGGGAGGGTACCTTGCTACGAGGTCAAACATGAAGATTGCACCAAATCGTAGTTTTACCTCTATTTAGTCGTAGGAGCATGGTTTGCAGTGGCAGTGGGTCATTAAGCCCCCGTTTGGGTCATACGTCCCCTCCGCGATAAAAATCGTCGTATGCCTATAGTCCGAACTAATGAAGCAAAAGTGGTGTCTGGTGGGCTCTGCCGATGATTTTAACCTATGATTTTGAGCTTCCACCCTATAAAAACGTTCCTGGAGCAGTACATCACGGGTCTACGGACCCAAAGACTTCGTCGTGATGGTTTCTAGTAAAAAGTTGTAACAGCTAAGGGTTTTGAATACGCGTATATTAACCATTGCTTGAAACTAAGCTTCGTTGTCTTTAAACTCTGCAAGACCAATCGAACTTCTTAGGGAAACCCGAAGGATTCACGCTAAGCTCGATGAGCTATTATGGGTAGTGGTGCATGATCTGGTGTTCCTTGGATCTAATCCAATGAATAAATTTATGAGGGTATATATGGTGCAGGGCACAAAGCGTGATGAAACCGGGTCTCCCTACCAAATGTGGCATATTTTTTCCCTGAGAGCGAAGCTCAGACCCACGTAGGGGAGAGCGAAGTGGAACTTAAATGTTCTATGCAGCAAATGTTCGCCATGCGGATAAACAAGTTGGAATAGTTCAATGTAGTGTAATGCAAACACGAATCGCAAATAACGATACGGGACCCAGAAGCAATTCTGCGGATCCCTCGGGGAGTGGTGAGTTGATATAAATTAGAGGTGAAAGTCCAAGTTGTTCAAGCTCCGGCTCGGCAGCCGATACGAGGTTCCTGTTGGGCTTTGTACATCGCGCAGAGGCGCCGTTCGGTTCTAGCAATGATTCCCGCCACCATGTTCCATGCGTGCAGAGATCCGTTAGAGCTCGTTCAATGTGTCCCGCCGTGATTACGAAAAAGTCCAACAGTTGACCAAGTTGGGGTGCGTCAAGTAAACGCGCAGAGATGCCGTTCGGTTTAGAGCAATGTCTCCCGTATCACGTTGGAGTTCTTCCACTAGTGCAGAGATCGCTGAACCGTTCAATGTGTCCCGTCGTGGTGTGCTTGTACCGAACACTTAGGATACACCATGCTTTGTTGGTTTGGGATAGGAGTGGTCGCGCAACTGCCTCCACGCCGCAAAGTGCCAGTTCGGATTGAAGGTCAACTTTAGCCGTTCAATGCATCAGTCGGTGGGTGTTCAGAT
>NW_024412083.1:305000-310000 GCF_016920715.1 Anopheles arabiensis | reverse complement strand
GGGATGTACTGTTGTATGAATTGTTTATTCACGAACTGGTCGTTTGATTGGATCGTGAAAAAATCGCTCAGTCCCAAATCCTGAACTCGACAGGAAAGCGCTGATTGCAAACATTTTGACTGGAAGTCCCTTGAAAATGGCGTTTTCGTTATTGGCATTATGTGGCACGTTTATTGTGGCTAGAACATTAATTATTCACCAAATGGCACCAAAGCTTGGCAAAAGTCGCGAAACACTCCTATCTCGACGCACCAGCAATCGCAACTTGATGCAAAATAAATTGCACGAGCTAATGATACTTGTACCATGCACAGTACACCGTACCAAAATATACCCCTGAAAGTGTGCAATTTGGTGCTACCCTAGGGAATATGTATGGGGAAGCCTAGCTACGTGTGTCGCACGTTCCAAGTTGCATGGACGTCGAACAGAGGCATGCAAAAGCACCTATCTAGGGGAATTACTCTACGTTCTAGTAGCAAGTGCGATTTTCCAGTCCAGCACGGCAGTACGCCTGCACGCATACACTCCATGTACCAGAAATGTACCAACCTAGGCGTTGCTCAGTAGCTTTTAGCGGCACATAGAAAAAGTATTCGAGTTCAGATTTTTGGGACTTAGCGTATTTTTAAAACTAATAACGAAAATTAAATTTTAAATCGGTAAACGGCTAGGAGTTGCTCAGTAGCTTTTGGCGGCACATAGAAAAAGTATTCGAGTTCAGATTTTTGGGACTTAGCGTATTTTTAAAACTAATAACGAAAATTAAATTATAAATCGGTAAACGGCTAGGAGTTGCTCAGTAGCTTTTTGCGCAACGTGGCAAAAGTATTCGAGTTCAGATTTCTTGGACGTAGCGTATTTTTCAATCATAATAAACCGAATCAAACATAACAATGATGAAACTTACACCATGTCCCAAGGTTGTGCACAAAACGTAACGATAAAGTGCTGGCGAAGTTAGAGGTGCACCAAAATTGTGTACCGATCAGGGAAAGTACTCTACGTTCCTATGATTTGGGTGAAAAGTGTTGATTAACTGCTGGTAAGAATAGACAGTTGCTTATCATACACATCGCAAACGAACACCCCTTAGTGAGCATTAGCAAAAGTCAATGGCACAAAGCAATTGCAATACAAACTGATCAAGTACATTAAAGAACGCTAAGTACCAGGACTTCTTTCCAAGAATGGTGTCCGCGACGGGAGGGCAAGCGTCCTTCCCAGGTTTTCCTAGTAAACCTTGTATGGTAAACATACCCAAGCGTGTCTGTAAGCACGCAACGAAAGTCACGAACGGGCACATACCTAGGGAATGTACTCTACGTACTTGGACTTTTGTCCAAGAATGGTGTCCGCGACGGTCGGGCACTGCGACGCAATAACCAAATCCTAGGATTGTAACTTTAGTGTGCACAAACATAAACATTAACGCGTTCGCTCGGGCTGCGCCGTCCGTGTTGAACACAAATGTGGGTGATTATATGCGTGGAGGGACAAAAACATACGAGGAGGAGACAGTTTTCTGCACGATGTGCACAGAGCTCATTTCGTCGTCCCGGGCGAATGGAAAAACACAAACATCGCGAGTATCGTTCTAGGTTTCTGTCTATAAAAGGGCAGGCCAAAAGGTGACCGGTTGAGATAAGCATTTTAAGCATACAAACACTTTATTGGAACTTTTGATACAAAAACAAGGTACGTACATGTAGGTTGTACCAACATGGACATCTATGAACGCGTACGCTCGGGCTGCGCCCTCCGTCTTGTACTTTCCCTGATCGGTACACAGTTTTGGTGCACTGCTATTCCGACCGGCAACTTGTACCAACATATACATCCATGAACGCGTAAGTAGTGTACTTTCCCTGATCGGTACACACTGTTGGTGCACGGCATAAGAAAAGAGCTAAAATGGTCAAACTCAATCCATTTCAACAATAGATAGTCGATAGTAGCTGTGCCGATGAAGTAGGGCACGATGCAAGTTAATGTTGTTTAATGAATAACATGTCCGCCATACATTTCAGTACAAAATTGCTCGGTCAGACCTACAAAGTGCTATATCTCGAATACGAGGCGTCGGACTGGGGGTTGTAGAGCAATTTTAAGTTCGTCTAATGATTCTACATCCGATTCTGGATAGCGGTTTTTTGACCACTTTTCAATATTTTGTGACACCCCGAACCTAGGGGCAGCTCCCTAGCTTTTTTCAAAAATGTGCACCGAACGGGCCGGAGAGCTCGTGTGGCTCAAAACATGTTTTTCGCTAAAACACCTCAAAACGTGTAAGGAACGCACCCTAGCTCTTGTTTTTCAAAAGTTATGGCCATTTAAAGTCAGACGGGTTTTGCTTCAAAATAGCAATTTTACCCGTCCCTATGGCCATGCTTTAAATTTTCACGAAAATGCCAGGTCAGACCTAGGGCGGGCCATATCTTGAATACTAAACGTCGCAGACATTGGTCGTAGAACAATTTTAAGTTCGTCTAATGATTCTACATCCGATTCTGGATAGCGGTTTTTGACCACTTTTCAATATTTTGTGACACCCCGAACCTAGGGGCAGCTCCCTAGCTTTTTTCAAAAATGTGCACCGAACGGGCCGGAGAGCTCGTGTGGCTCAAAACATGTTTTTCGCTAAAACACCTCAAAACGTGTAAGGAACGCACCCTAGCTCTTGTTTTTCAAAAGTTATGGCCATTTAAAGTCAGACGGGTTTTTGCTTCAAAATAGCAATTTTACCCGTCCCTATGGCCATGCTTTAAATTTTCACGAAAATGCCAGGTCAGACCTAGGGCGGGCCATATCTTGAATACTAAACGTCGCAGACATTGGTCGTAGAACAATTTTAAGTTCGTCTAATGATTCTACATCCGATTCTGGATAGCGGTTTTTGACCACTTTTCAATATTTTGTGACACCCCGAACCTAGGGGCAGCTCCCTAGCTTTTTTCAAAAATGTGCACCGAACGGGCCGGAGAGCTCGTGTGGCTCAAAACATGTTTTTCGCTAAAACACCTCAAAACGTGTAAGGAACGCAACCTAGCTCTTGTTTTTCAAAAGTTATGGCCATTTAAAGTCATACGGGTTTTGCTTCAAAATAGCTATTTTACCCGTCCCTATGGCCATGCTTTAAATTTTCACGAAAATGCAAGGTCAGACCTAGGGCGGGCCATATCTTGAATACTAAACGTCGCAGACATTGGTCGTAGAACAATTTTAAGTTCGTCTAATGATTCTACATCCGATTCTGGATAGCGGTTTTTGACCACTTTTCAATATTTTGTGACACCCCGAACCTAGGGGCAGCTCCCTAGCTTTTTTTCAAAAATGTGCACCGAACGGGCCGGAGAGCTCGTGTGGCTCAAAACATGTTTTTCGCTAAAACACCTCAAAACGTGTAAGGAACGCACCCTAGATGATGAAAAGTGCAATCAGAATGTCAATCGACAACTTTGTTGGGGGTACCATTTTACTCTACGGGCCAGTAGCTTAGGCGCGCCAACAGCGCTTTCCTTTCGGGTTCCCATTTTTGCCCTCCTGGGATTATGATCATTTGTTCATTGCCTACTATAGGGAGGGTACCTTGCTACGAGGTCAAACATGAAGATTGCACCAAATCGTAGTTTTTACCTCTATTTAGTCGTAGGAGCATGGTTTGCAGTGGCAGTGGGTCATTAAGCCCCCGTTTGGGTCATACGTCCCCTCCGCGATAAAAATCGTCGTATGCCTATAGTCCGAACTAATGAAGCAAAAGTGGTGTCTGGTGGGCTCTGCCGATGATTTTAACCTATGATTTTGAGCTTCCACCCTATCAAAACGTTCCCTGGAGCAGTACATCACGGGTCTACGGACCCAAAGACTTCGTCGTGATGGTTTCTAGTAAAAAGTTGTAACAGCTAAGGGTTTTGAATACGCGTATATTAACCATTGCTTGAAACTAAGCTTCGTTGTTTTTAAACTCTGCAAGACCAATCGAACTTCTTAGGGAAACCCGAAGGATTCACGCTAAGCTCGATGAGCTATTATGGGTAGTGGTGCATGATCTGGTGTTCCTTGGATCTAATCCAATGAATAAATTTATGAGGGTATATATGGTGCAGGGCACAAAGCGTGATGAAACCGGGTCTCCCTACCAAATGTGGCATATTTTTTCCCTGAGAGCGAAGCTCAGACCCACGTAGGGGAGAGCGAAGTGGAACTTAAATGTTCTATGCAGCAAATGTTCGCCATGCGGATAAACAAGTTGGAATAGTTCAATGTAGTGTAATGCAAAAACGAATCGCAAATAACGATACGGGACCCAGAAGCAATTCTGCGGATCCCTCGGGGAGTGGTGAGTTGATATAAATTAGAGGTGAAAGTCCAAGTTGTTCAAGCTCCGGCTCGGCAGCCGATACGAGGTTCCTGTTGGGCTTTGTACATCGCGCAGAGGCGCCGTTCGGTTCTAGCAATGATTCCCGCCACCATGTTCCATGCGTGCAGAGATCCGTTAGAGCTCGTTCAATGTGTCCCGCCGTGATTACGAAAAAGTCCAACAGTTGACCAAGTTGGGGGTGCGTCAAGTAAACGCGCAGAGATGCCGTTCGGTTTAGAGCAATGTCTCCCGTATCACGTTGGAGTTCTTCCACTAGTGCAGAGAGATCGCTGAACCGTTCAATGTGTCCCGTCGTGGTGTGCTTGTACCGAACACTTAGGATACACCATGCTTTGTTGGTTTGGGATAGGAGTGGTCGCGCAACTGCCTCCACGCCGCAAAGTGCCAGTTCGGATTGAAGGTCAACTTTAGCCGTTCAATGCATCAGTCGGTGGGTGTTCAGATGGCATCACAACTTCCCTAGGTGCTTAAGTTGGTTGGGTTGTAAAACATGTGCACATGCGCAGAGTATCGTGCGTACTAGCAAAGTCTCCCGTCACGGTGGTTATGAATGAGTTCCATTCAGTGCAGAGAGATCGTTAGTGCGTGCAATGTGTACCAGTCGATGTGTCGTACCGGA
>NW_024412083.1:297500-302500 GCF_016920715.1 Anopheles arabiensis | reverse complement strand
TATCGGTCGATGAGCGTCCTGCGGTCGTTATTAAGAAGCTGGTGAGCGAGAAAAAACTCGGGACCATCGTTGAAGAACCGTCATCGGCAGGAGTGTCAGCGAGGACCATGGCGACGGGAGGAGTGAAATCGACGGGAACGGCGACGAAACTGGCGACTTCAACACCGGTTTCCACCGGAGAAGTGCGTCGGATGCTGGCGGATGCAAAAGCTGACAATGAGACGATGGTCGGCATTGTCAAGCGGTTGGAGGAGCAAATCCAGTTGCTGCGCTTGCAAATGGAGGCCTCCAACGAGCAGCTGAAGGAAGCGCAAAGGGAGGTAAGAGAGGCGCGCGAAGAAGCTCGGGTACGCGAAGCGGAACACCGCGAAGAGCTTCGCAAGGAGAAGGAAGCTGTTCAACGCTCTTCTAGCGCAAACCCTTGGTGGAACCAGCGGAGCTCGGCTAGAGAGCCAGCAGGAACTGCAGCGAGAGCAGGAGCTGCTTCGGAGGATGGAAAGCCAGCAACGACAGGAACAGCGGCAACAGCTGGAAGATCAACAGCGCCAAAGGTGGCGTCAGCAGCAGCAGAAACAACAACGGCAGCAGCGGCTACCTACGCAGCAATGGCCGACGGTGCAGCAGAGCGTGCGTGCTCAGCGTCAGGGCGTGACGGAGTCAGCATCCTCGGCGGTACCGGACGAGGCAGGAACGTGGGTGGAGGTCGTTCGCGGCAATCGGCGCGGGAATAAGCAGAACGGGTGAATCTGCCCCAGCAGTCAGCCCAGCGGCAGCCAGCACACCGGCAGCATCAGCAGTGGCCGCACCAGCAAAATGGGCAGCAGCAGCAGCAGCGGATGGGCATTCATCAGCAGGAGAAGCGGCGTCCGCGACGAAAACGCCCGGATGAAATCGTCGTTGTGCCCGCCCCAGGAGTGTCCTTCAAGGAAATGTATGTGAAGATACGGACCAGCCCGCGGATTGCCGATTTCCAGCGGCAAATTGGAGTTGGCAGAAGAACGCCGAGGGACCACCTCCTGCTGCCTTTGTCCCGCGACGTCGATAGCGCGGCGCTGAAGGACATCATCCAGGAGGTCATCGGGGAGAGTGGATCGGTAACCGTCAGAACAGAGATGGCTGAGGTCGTCCTGACTGGAATCGACAACATGATCGACGAGGAGGCGATCAAAAAGGCGCTCATGACCACTCTTGGAAAGCAGTCATTGGTGGCCACCGTGAACCTTTGGGAGCGCCGAGACATGACGAAGCGGGCTCGCGTGCGCCTCCCACGAGCAGAAGCGGAACTCGTCAAAGATCGTCGACTGGAGCTGGGCTACACGTATTGTTCGGTACATGAAGCCCCAAAAGCAACGGGTCAGCTGACTCGCTGCTTCCGGTGTCTGGAGCGGGGACACATCGCCGCGACGTGCACGGGTGAGGATCGGTCCAAGCGTTGTCTACGGTGTGGTGACCAAACTCACAAGGCGTCGGGTTGCACCAACGAGATCAAGTGCATGCTGTGTGGCGGCGCCCACCGTATTGGTGCCGCAGCCTGCGGTGGACAACCCTCGAACTGAAATGGAAGTGCTACAGATCAACGTCAATCGCAGTAGGAGCGCGCAAGACCTGGCGCTCAACACGATGCGGATGGAGCGGGTGGATGTCTGTCTGATGGTGGAGCTGCACAGTGTCCCCAGGAACAATGGGAACTGGGTGGCCGACAGGGACGGGAAGGTGGCCATCATAGCCAGCAGCGAAACGTACCCGGTTCAGCAAGTGGTCTCCGTGACGCAGTCTGGGATCGCGGCTGCCCGGATCAATGGTGTGCTCTTCATATGTTGCTACGTGTCGCCCTCAGCGGGCGTCTCTGAGTTCGAGGAGGTAATGCAGCGCATCGATGTGCTGGCGAGAGGTCACCCGCGCGTCGTCTTTGCGGGGGATCTCAACGCGTGGCACACTGTTTGGGGAAGTGGCCGCACCAACGCAAAGGGAGAGGCTGTGGTCCAGCTTGTCGACAGCTTGGGGCTGGAGGTGTTAAACACCGGCACCGCCCCAACCTTCCTAGGCAACGGAGTGGCTCGCCCGAGCGTGGTGGACGTTGCCTTCGCCAGTCGCAGCATCGCCGGAGTTAACACCATTCCGGAGCATCGGTGGAGGATTATGAGCAGATACTCGTACAGTGACCACGTGTACATTCGGTTTGCTGTAGGGGAGCTGTTCCAGCGGTCAGCGGCAGATAGTCGTCGACAGGAGGGTCCTTCCACGCGAGAAAGCGGCACGAGATGGCGTAGCCGTCAGTTCGATGCCGAGCTTTTCGGTGTAGCGCTCGACGTAGCTTCGTTCGCAGAGCGGGTTACAAATGCCGAAAGCTTGGAGAGAGTCATGACGGAAGCTTGTGACGCAGCCATGGCGCGAGTGTTCCCTTCACAAGGTCACTCGGGACGACCTGCTTATTGGTGGACGCCAGCAATCGAGGTCCTGTGTGAGAACTGCCGCCTCGCTAAGGAACGCCTTGAAGCTGCCATCGACGAGGAAGAGCAGATCGCCGCAGCCAGCGACCTTCTCCAGGTGCGGACCGCCCTGGATTCAGCCATCACCACCAGCAAGAAGGAGCACTTCGATGAAATGCTGCGGGGCCTCGCGGAAGACGAGACGGGACAATGGTACCGCAACGTACTAAGCCGCCTTCGTGGAAGCTGGACGGCGAGAGAGCGCGATTCATCGGTGCTAGAGGGCATCGTTTCCACTCTGTTCCCCCAGCATCCTCCGGTTGACTGGCCAGCGTCACCAGGCCAAGTCCTGGAGAGGGGAGAGAGGAACCAGTTCGGGAAGTTAATGAACAGGAGCTGTTGGACATCGCGAGCTCGCTGAACCCGAGGAAGGCTCCAGGACTGGATGGTGTGCCAAACGCCGCTTTGACGGCCGCCATCCGGAAGCATACGGACATCTTCAAGAAGTTGTTCCAGGAATGCTTGGACAACGAGCGGTTCCCGGATGAGTGGAAGAAGCAGAAACTGGCCCTGATCCCCAAGCCGGGCAAGCCACCGGGGCTCGCTTCATCCTTCCGCCCGATTCTGCTGCTGAACAACCCGGGCAAAGCGTACGAGCGGTTGCTGCTGTCGCGAATAAATGATGTCATCGAGGCTCCTGAATCACCGAGGTTGGCAGAAAACCAGTACGGGTTCAGGAGGGGCCGTTCGACAGTGCAGGCGATTCAGCTGGTGGTGGATGCAGGCCGTCACGCGATGTCATTTGGCCGCACCAACAACAGGGACAAACGCTGCCTTCTAGTAGTGGCGCTGGATGTGCGTAATGCATTTAACACTGCCAGCTGGCAGTGCATCGCTACGGCGCTGGAGGACAAAGGCGTGCCGAGGCAGCTCCGCAACATCCTGAGAGACTACTTCGAAAACAGGGAGCTCGTCTATGACACCGCAGACGGGCCCGTTACACGCCGAGTGACTGCAGGTGTTCCACAGGGGTCCATTCTGGGCCCGACCCTGTGGAACATCATGTACGACGGCGTGTTGCGGGTCGAGCTTCCTGAAGGGGCTAGCGTCATCGGCTATGCGGATGACATAGTGGTCATGGCACGGGGTTGCACACCAGAGGAGGCGGCATCGGTGGCTGAACAGGCAGTGGACGCGATTGCGGCTTGGATGGAGGACCATCACCTGCAGCTCGCTCCGGAGAAGACGGAAGGAGTAATGATCTCCAGTCTGCGAAGAGGTCAACTGAGGGTGCCGTTCCGCGTCGGGGACACCATCATACACAGCAAACAGTCGATCCGGTATCTGGGGGTCCAGATCCATGACCACCTGTCGTGGAAGCCGCACGTGGAGCTGTCGACGGCTAAAGCCCTCCGCGTGGTAGGTGTGGTCACCGCAGTAATGAGGAACCACAGTGGGCCCCAGGTGGCCAAGCGCCGGCTGTTGGCGGCAGTGGCGGAGTCGATCATCCGGTATGCTGCCCCCGTGTGGTCCGAGGCGACGGATCTGCAGTGGTGCCAGAGGAAGCTGGCCCAGGTGCAGCGGCCCCTGGCTCGCGGTGTCACCAGCTCGTTCGTGTCGGTGGCATATGAGACCGGAGTTGCACTGGCAGGCCTTGTGCCGTTCAGGCTGCTGGTACGGGAGGACGCAAGGTGCCATCGGAGGCTCCTAGCTGCCCCGGGCGCCAGCCGCAAGGACATCCGGCTGGAAGAGAGGCAGGGGACTCTCCAGGAGTGGCAGCGAGCGTGGGATGCGGCGGCCGCAGCTCCAACGGCCAGTCGGTATGCGGTCTGGGCCCACCGAATGATCCCGGACCTGCACTTGTGGATGAGTAGGCGACATGGAGAGGTTGATTTCCACCTCTCACAGGTATTAACCGGACACGGATATTTCCGGGAATACCTCCATGTCTGCGGTTTTGCCCCATCGGCGGAATGTCCACGGTGCCCGGGGTCGGTTGAATCGGTGGCGCACGTGCTGTTCCAGTGCGAGGTCTTCCACGAGATCCGGGTGGAGCTGTTGGGCTACGGCACCAGCGACCCAGTGAACGAGGACAATCTCGGCATGAAGCTGCTGGAGAGCCCCGAGCGGTGGAACAGCATCCAGGAAGCTGCACGCAAAATCACGAAGGTGTTGCAACAGCTTTGGCGTGAGGACGAGCTGCAGCTCAACCTCCAGGCACACCTTGCAGCACTACCGACGAGACCAGCAGCGGTAGACGCCAGTCCGCTGGATGGAGAGCAGGTGTCGGTTGATGGGGTGGCTGAACTCTTTCGTTCCAACCGAGGTCGAGCCAGACGGACCAGAAGAGGTCGCCGGAGGGCGGAGGAACGGGCGGAAGTGCGCCTTGCATCCGCAATGGCAGCAGCCGAACGAGAACGTGAGGACTCCATCCTGATGGCAGCGGTGCGGGCGGAGGAAGCAGGAGAAGCACCACCACCCATCCCCATGGGAAGACGCGGACTGCCTCCATCTCCGAGGATGGTAAGAGCGCGGCACGAACGGAGACTGTATCTCCAACGTCTCTACCGT
>NW_024412083.1:277500-290000 GCF_016920715.1 Anopheles arabiensis | reverse complement strand
TTCCAAGTTGCATGGACGTCGAACAGAGGCATGCAAAAGCACCTATCTAGGGAATTACTCTACGTTCTAGTAGCAAGTGCGATTTTCCGGTCCAGCACGGCAGTACGCCTGCACGCATACACTCCATGTACCAAAAATGTACCAACCTAGGCGTTGCTCAGTAGCTTTTGGCGGCACATAGAAAAAGTATTCGAGTTCAGATTTTTGGGACTTAGCGTATTTTTAAAACTAATAACGAAAATTAAATTTTAAATCGGTAAACGGCTAGGAGTTGCTCAGTAGCTTTTTGCGCAACGTGGCAAAAGTATTCGAGTTCAGATTTCTAGGACGTAGCGTATTTTTCAATCATAATAAACCGAATCAAACATAACAATGATGAAACTTACACCATGTCCCAAGGTTGTGCACAAAACGTAACGATAAAGTGCTGGCGAAGTTAGAGGTGCACCAAAATTGTGTACCGATCAGGGAAAGTACTCTACGTTCCTATGATTTGGGTGAAAAGTGTTATTTAACTGCTGGTTAGAATAGACAGTTGCTTATCATACACATCGCAAACGAACACCCCTTAGTGAGCATTAGCAAAAGTCAATTGCACAAAGCAAATGCAATACAAACTGATCAAGTACATTAAAGAACGCTACGTAGCAGGACTTCTTTCCAAGAATGGTGTCCGCAACGGGAGGGCAAGCGTCCTTCCCAGGTTTTCCTAGTAAACCTTGTATGGTAAACATACCCAAGCGTGTCTGTAAGCACGCAACGAAAGTCACGAACGGGCACATACCTAGGGAATGTACTCTACGTACTTGGACTTTTGTCCAAGAATGGTGTCCGCGACGGTCGGGCACTGCGACGCAATAACCAAATCCTAGGATTGTAACTTTAGTGTGCACAAACATAAACATTAACGCGTTCGCTCGGGCTGCGCCGTCCGTGTTGAACACAAATGTGGGTGATTATATGCGTGGAGGGACAAAAACATACGAGGAGGAGACAGTTTTCTGCACGATGTGCACAGAGCTCATTTCGTCGTCCCGGGCGAATGGAAAAACACAAACATCGCGAGTATCGTTCTAGGTTTCTGTCTATAAAAGGGCAGGCCAAAAGGTGACCGGTTGAGATAAGCATTTTAAGCATACAAACACTTTATTGGAACTTTTGATACAAAAACAAGGTACGTACATGTAGGTTGTACCAACATGGACATCTATGAACGCGTACGCTCGGGCTGCGCCCTCCGTCTTGTACTTTCCTGATCGGTACACAGTTTTGGTGCACTGCTATTCCGACCGGCAACTTGTACCAACATATACATCCATGAACGCGTACGTAGTGTACTTTCCCTGATCGGTACACACTGTTGGTGCACGGCATAAGAAAAGAGCTAAAATGGTCAAACTCAATCCATTTCAACAATAGATAGTCGATAGTAGCTGTGCCGATGAAGTAGGGCACGATGCAAGTTAATGTTGTTTAATGAATAACATGTCCGCCATACATTTCAGTACAAAATTGCTCGGTCAGACCTACAAAGTGCTATATCTCGAATACGAGGCGTCGGACTGGGGGTTGTAGAACAATTTTAAGTTCGTCTAATGATTCTACATCCGATTCTGGATAGCGGTTTTTGACCACTTTTCAATATTTTGTGACACCCCGAACCTAGGGGCAGCTCCTAGCTTTTTTCAAAAATGTGCACCGATCGGGCCGGAGAGCTCGTGTGGCTCAAAACATGTTTTTCGCTAAAACACCTCAAAACGTGTCGAGAACGCACCCTAGCTCTTGTTTTTCAAAAGTTATGGCCATTTAAAGTGAGGTGGTTTTTGCTTCAAAATAGCTATTTTACCCGTCCCTATGGCCATGCTTTAAATTTTCACGAAAATGCCAGGTCAGACCTAGGGCGGGCCATATCTTGAATACTAAACGTCGCAGACATTGGTCGTAGAACAATTTTAAGTTCGTCTAATGATTCTACATCCGATTCTGGATAGCGGTTTTTGACCACTTTTCAATATTTTGTGACACCCCGAACCTAGGGGCAGCTCCTAGCTTTTTTCAAAAATGTGCACCGAACGGGCCGGAGAGCTCGTGTGGCTCAAAACATGTTTTTCGCTAAAACACCTCAAAACGTGTCGAGAACGCACCCTAGCTCTTGTTTTTCAAAAGTTATGGCCATTTAAAGTGAGGTGGTTTTTGCTTCAAAATAGCTATTTTACCCGTCCCTATGGCCATGCTTTAAATTTTCACGAAAATGCCAGGTCAGACCTAGGGCGGGCCATATCTTGAATACTAAACGTCGCAGACATTGGTCGTAGAACAATTTTAAGTTCGTCTAATGATTCTACATCCGATTCTGGATAGCGGTTTTTGACCACTTTTCAATATTTTGTGACACCCCGAACCTAGGGGCAGCTCCTAGCTTTTTCAAAAATGTGCACCGAGCGGGCCGGAGAGCTCGTGTGGCTCAAAACATGTTTTTCGCTAAAACCCCTCAAAACGTGTAAGGAACGCACCCTAGATGATAAAAGTGCAATCAGAATGTCAATCGACAACTTTGTTGGGGTACCATTTTTACTCTACGGGCCAGTAGCTTAGGCGCGCCAACAGCGCTTTCCTTTCGGGTTCCCATTTTTGCCCTCCTGGGATTATGATCATTTGCTCATTGCCTACTATAGGGAGGGTACCTTGCTACGAGGTCAAACATGAAGATTGCACCAAATCGTAGTTTTTACCTCTATTTAGTCGTAGGAGCATGGTTTGCAGTGGCAGTGGGTCATTAAGCCCCCGTTTGGGTCATACGTCCCCTCCGCGATAAAAATCGTCGCATGCCCATAGTCCGAACTAATGAAGCAAAAGTGGTGTCTGGTGGGCTCTGCCGATGATTTTAACCTATGATTTTGAGCTTCCACCCTATAAAAACGTTCCCTGGAGCAGTACATCACGGGTCTACGGACCCAAAGACTTCGTCGTGATGGTTTCTAGTAAAAAGTTGTAACAGCTAAGGGTTTTGAATACGCGTATATTAACCATTGCTTGAAACTAAGCTTCGTTGTCTTTAAACTCTGCAAGACCAATCGAACTTCTTAGGGAAACCCGAAGGATTCACGCTAAGCTCGATGAGCTATTATGGGTAGTGGTGCATGATCTGGTGTTCCTTGGATCTAATCCAATGAATAAATTTATGAGGGTATATATGGTGCAGGGCACAAAGCGTGATGAAACCGGGTCTCCCTACCAAATGTGGCATATTTTTTCCCTGAGAGCGAAGCTCAGACCCACGTAGGGGAGAGCGAAGTGGAACTTAAATGTTCTATGCAGCAAATGTTCGCCATGCGGATAAACAAGTTGGAATAGTTCAATGTAGTGTAATGCAAACACGAATCGCAAATAACGATACGGGACCCAGAAGCAATTCTGCGGATCCCTCGGGGAGTGGTGAGTTGATATAAATTAGAGGTGAAAGTCCAAGTTGTTCAAGCTCCGGCTCGGCAGCCGATACGAGGTTCCTGTTGGGCTTTGTACATCGCGCAGAGGCGCCGTTCGGTTCTAGCAATGATTCCCGCCACCATGTTCCATGCGTGCAGAGATCCGTTAGAGCTCGTTCAATGTGTCCCGCCGTGATTACGAAAAAGTCCAACAGTTGACCAAGTTGGGGGTGCGTCAAGTAAACGCGCAGAGATGCCGTTCGGTTTAGAGCAATGTCTCCCGTATCACGTTGGAGTTCTTCCACTAGTGCAGAGAGATCGCTGAACCGTTCAATGTGTCCCGTCGTGGTGTGCTTGTACCGAACACTTAGGATACACCATGCTTTGTTGGTTTGGGATAGGAGTGGTCGCGCAACTGCCTCCACGCCGCAAAGTGCCAGTTCGGATTGAAGGTCAACTTTAGCCGTTCAATGCATCAGTCGGTGGGTGTTCAGATGGCATCACAACTTCCCCTAGGTGCTTAAGTTGGTTGGGTTGTAAAACATGTGCACATGCGCAGAGTATCGTGCGTACTAGCAAAGTCTCCCGTCACGGTGGTTATGAATGAGTTCCATTCAGTGCAGAGAGATCGTTAGTGCGTGCAATGTGTACCAGTCGATGTGTCGTACCGGAATACAACCCCGCTTAGAGGCCCGTCGCTCGAAGAGGACAAGCAAGAGTGCGCAGAGTGCCGTACTGGCCTAGCAATGTCTCCAGACAGACGTAGGAACACCCGACGCAGTGCAGAGAGTAGATCCGCTAGCCATGTGCAATGCATCCGACGTTGTCTGCTTGTGCAGTCTATCGAGTGGCGCCAACGACGCTCCGGCGTCACAGAACAAATCTCGGTGGTCACGGGGACTTGCGCCTCGCGTGATCAAGAGTGTAGTTCGTGTTCAAGCAATTGACTCGAATTCTGGTTGATCCTACCAGTGATATACGCTCGTCTCAAAGGTTAAGCCATGCATGTCTAAGTACAAGCTTCCTAGAAAGTGAAACCGCATAAGGCTCAGTATAACAGCTATAATTTACAAGATCCTCATCCAAACAGTTACTTGGATAACTGTGGAAAAGCCAGAGCTAATACATGCATTATGCCGGGACTGTTGGCCTCCGGGTCGGCGGAACTGGTGCACTTATTAGTTAAACCAATCGCCTCCGGGCGCTTTGAGTTGAAATCTGGATAAGGATGCCGATCGTACGGTCGCTTGCGACTGACGACAGATCTTTCAAATGTCTGCCCTATCAACTATTGATGGTAGTGTAGAGGACTACCATGGTTGCGACGGGTAACGGGGAATCAGGGTTCGATTCCGGAGAGGGAGCCTGAGAAATGGCTACCACATCCAAGGAAGGCAGCAGGCGCGTAAATTACCCAATCCCGGCACGGGGAGGTAGTGACGAGAATAACAATATGGACCTCTCTAACGATGGTCCATAATTGGAATGAGTTGAGCATAAATCCTTTTGCAAGGATCAAGTGGAGGGCAAGTCTGGTGCCAGCAGCCGCGGTAATTCCAGCTCCACTAGCGTATATTAAAGTTGTTGCGGTTAAAACGTTCGAAGTTGATACCCCGTCCAGACTCGCGTCCGTCGCGGGCGCCCGGCCTCTCGGTTGGGACCGTCCGTGTACGCGCTCGCGGCTGCGACTCACAATGGTGTACCTGGGCGTTCTACTCCGTGACGGGTCAGGACTTGTCGCCGCGACCTCGTCGGTCAAGGTCTTGTTCGACCCAGCTTCATGGTGCCCGGGAACTCTCGTTTACCTTGAACAAATTAGAGTGCTCAAAGCAGGCTAGTTCAAAGCGTCCGGTCCTCCGGGGCCGGCGTTGGCCGAGAATAATTTTGCATGGAATAATGGAACATGACCTCGGTCTGAGTGGTTTCGTTGGTTTGTAATAGACCAAGAGGTAATGATTAACAGAAGTAGTCGGGGGCATTGGTATTACGGCGCGAGAGGTGAAATTCGTAGACCGTCGTAGGACCCACAGAAGCGAAAGCGTTTGCCAAGGATGCTTTCATTAATCAAGAACGAAAGTTAGAGGATCGAAGGCGATTAGATACCGCCCTAGTTCTAACCGTAAACGATGCCAATTAGCAATTGGGAGACGCTACCTACCTTCGGTGCTCTCAGTAGCTTCCGGGAAACCAAAATCGGGTTCCGGGGAAGTATGGTTGCAAAGTTGAAACTTAAAGGAATTGACGGAAGGGCACCACAAGAAGTGGAGCTTGCAGTGACATTCGAGCAGTCACCCAGTACGGTCACGGTGTGTTTTGCTCCGCGGTGAAGATAGAAATTTTTGTGCAAAATTGCCTGGAGGGACCCAAATTGGAGTATAAATCGTTCATAAGAGTGAATTAAAGTGCAACGAACGAAAACCGCATGAAAATCGGTGCAAAAACGCGGAAAAAATATGATAAACATTCCCCATACATTTTGTATGGGGAACTATTTTCGCTCAAAAATGTGTTAAATAAGACTTTTCAACACGGTTTGCGGTGAAATCCATAAATCAGGTGGTGGTTAACAATTTTTAGCCGATAAACAGTGTTTGCCGGCGAAAATTCGCGAAAAATAAGGTGCGGAAAATTTGCGTAAGGAATTACAACAACAACAACAACAACAGTATATGTGTGTCGCGAGTGCGTATAACATTCCGGTCCACGAGCGCCGGAAGTGGCCGGAAACGGTAGTGTTCGTGCCCGTGATCGAGTGTATGCAAAAAACCGGACGAAAAACGGACGTAAATCGCCGAAAAACAACGTGGTAAAAAGTGTCAGGGGTGCTACCGCCGGAGCACGTGTCTCCGGGAAAAGGAGTTTAATAGAAAATCGCTAATAACTTCGCGAGTTTTGGTCGGATTTGTGTGCGGTTTTCACCGTTGGGTTAGTTTCGATGCGAACAATACGATCCCATCAAAAAAAATAGTGAAAATCGTGAAAAAAATTTTGACAGTTTGTGATGACATCTGAGTGACAAGCAATACCCAGGCGACAAAAATTTTATCGGCGAGCAGTTCCCAGGGGACAAAAATTTGAACTTACCGTTACTGCTTGAAAACTGCCCGATTTTTTAAAAAAGTGTGCGGAAAATTCTGGGAAGGTGGGTAGTGCCTCGGGAGCTCGAATCTGCTCGATTCGACCAGATCGTGCAACTCGAAAATTGCTCGAATTTTTCGAATCTGCTCGAAAAATTTGAAAAATTCGGGGAAGCTGTGGAGGGGTGTAGAGCGACTTGGCAAAAACAAAAAAAAACACGGGAAAATTATTTTCGCCCCTCCCCCCTTCCCCCCGTCTCCTCCGGGGCCAGAATCACAGCAGCTGGGCGGCGCAGCATCCCTGGGGTCATCTCGACCCCACGGGGTCATATCGATCCCCAGGATTATCTTGACCCACAAGGGAGTTTACCACGAAGATGGAACTCTCAAATCGCAGTTTGAGGCCTCGGCAGCCATCCGTCGATTGCGGCATGGGTGCGGTTCAGAAGAAAAACCGCAGTGTCAGCCAAAATTGACACTGGACGTACACCCTGGCTGCACGTTTGAACGAGGAAAATGAGGTTCGTCTGCACCTGATGTTGCAGGCGGAGAAGGCGGAGAAGGCGGAACTGATGAAGACGGTAGCAGGTCTCCAGGCCACTGTTGAGGGATTGCAGAAGCAGCTTGCGGAGTCGCAGCAGGCCAGGCTTTCCGCCGAAGCGGACGCAAAGAAGGAGAGAGATGCATTGCTGGCCGAGATCCGCGATCTAGGAAGCAATTGCGCCAGGAGCTCTGCTGGCAACGCGGGCAACAGCAGCAAGCACAACCTGGTCCGTCAGTGACAACGGCGGTTACGCTCCCGGCCTACCAGGTGCCAACGGGAGAAGACATCCGGCAAGTGGAGCAGCCCAGCTTCGCTGAGGTCGTCCGCCGCAAATATCGCGGCATGGCTAAGGGGAAACCCCGGCAGCTCCCTCAGCAGCAGCAGCAGCAGGAAAACCAGCAGCAGCATCAACAACAACAACAGCAGCAGCAGCGGCAGCCACAGCGACAGCAGGTCGCAGGCTCGCAGCAGCAACAACAGCAGCAGCAGCGGCAGCCACAGCGACAGGCGGTCGCCGGCACGCAGCAGCAGCAACAGCGTCGGCAGCAGCAACAACAGCAGCAGCAACAACACCAGCAGCGGCCTACTGCTGTACAGGCGCAGCGTAGCGAGCAGTTGCACCAGGAGCGACGACGTCCAGCACGCCCTCGGCAGGACCAGCTCATCTTTGAGCCGGCCGAGGGCTGCTCTTACAAGGCGCTCTTCGAAAGATCCGCCTGAATCAGCGCCTGGCGGAGGAGAACAAGTACGTGCATCAGGGCTACCGCACGACCCGCGACTTCCTTCGCCTTACACTCAACCAGGATGCAGATGCCGCTGTGCTGCTGCAGCGCATCCAGGAGGAGGTCGGTGATTTGGCCACTGGCCGGATCATCACGGAGATGGCCGAGGTGATGATTACCGGCATCGACATGTTGGCCACAAAAGAGGATGTGGAACGCGGTCTGCAGCGGGCGCTGGAACGCACAGTAGTTGCAGCAACCACGTCCTTGTGGGAGCGTCGTGATGGGACGCAGCGTGCCCGTGTCCGACTTCCACGGAGGGACGCTGACCTTCTGGCGGACAAACGTATCCTTGTTGGATACTCGGCGTGCCTGGTGCGCAGCGCGCCAAAACAGCAGCGAAGCGCGGTTCGCTGTTTCCGCTGCTTGGAGCGTGGACACACCACTGCAGACTGCGCCGGCGTGGATCGTTCCGGCCTATGCCTGCGCTGCGGAGCCACGGACCATCGCGCGGCATCATGCACCTGCGATCCGAAGTGCATCGTTTGTGGCGGCCCACACCGCATCGCCGCCCCCATGTGCCCAGGCCCGCAACCACAATGTTGAACGTCCTGCAGTTCAACGCCAACCATTGCGAGAACGCCCAGGACCTGGCGTTGCATGTGTTGACCACCGAGGGTCTTGACGTTCTGCTCTTGTCCGAGCCCTATTGCGTACCGCGCAATAACGGCAATTGGGTAACGGACGAGAGTAAGACGGTTGCCATCGTCGTCAACGGCAACCGGCTGCCGATACAGCGTATCAGGCACCGTCAGACCCTCGGTGTGGTTGCGGCCGACGTCGGTGGAATCGCTGTGGTGAGCTGCTATGTGTCGCCGCAGACAGGAGTCCCAGAGTTCCGAAGCACTATGGAAAAGATCGACCTGATCGTCCGCGGGTGCAGCCGGGTTCTCCTGGCCGGCGATTTCAACGCCATGCACCTGGACTGGGGAAGCAGCAGGACTTGCCCGAAGGGCTTGGAGCTTCTCCAGTTGGCGGACAACCTCGGGCTGGTGCTACTGAACAAGGCAGACTGTCTGCCAACGTTCAAGGGAACCGAGCGGACACAACTCGGTTTCCGCCCAGCCGACCGGACGTTACGTTCGCCAGTAGTGTGATCAGCCGTCTCGACCCGCGCGAGGACAGCGCCCGAGGCTGGCGCGTTCCCGACGTGGTAACGCTCAGTGATCACCGTTACGTCCGGTACGAGGTTGGCGTGAGTCCACCATCATCGAGGGATCGGGCAGCACGGCGTGGACAGCGCCCGGCCCGCGTAAGCAATGCCGGTACGCGCTGGAAGACCAGTCAGTTTGACTCCCAGCTTTTCGGGAAAGCGCTGGCCATGACTGGGTTCGCCCGTCAAGCTAACAGCGTCGAAAGCTTGGTCGAGTCGCTGACCAGCGTCTGCGACGAGACGATGTCGCGGGTCTTCCCAGCGCAGGACCACACAGGTCGGCCAGCTTACTGGTGGACTCCGGCGATCCAGACGATGATCGAAGAACTCTCCAGAAAGGAGCAAATGGCGATGAGGACCATTCCGCCCAACGAACAGCTCCAAACGGAACTCGCAGCTGCCAGGGAGAGCCTTCGGAAGGCTATTCGTTCGAGTAAGAACGAGGCGTTCGACCGGTTCTTGCTGTCGATCAGGGAGGACGAAACCGGAAACTTTTTCCGGAAAGTCTTTCACTGGTTCCAGGCGGCCCGCTCAGCCCCGGAACGCGATCCAGCAGAACTGCGGCGAATTGTCGACGCCTTGTTCCCGGTTCATCCGCCGGTAGAGTGGCCTGATCTCCGAGTTGGCAACATGGCGCCGCTCCGATCGATCGGCCTGACCGAGCTGGATCAAATAGCAGCCAGCATGCACCCGCGGAAGGCTCCTGGGCTTGATGGAGTACCGAACGCCGCCCTTACGGTTGCTCTCAGGCAGCAACCGGAGCCCTTCCGCCGGGTGTTTCAGGAGTGCCTGGACACGTCCTGCTTTCCGCAGCCGTGGAAAAAGCAGCGACTGGTGCTCCTGCCAAAGCCAGGCAAGTCACCGGGCGAGCCGTCGTCATTTCGCCCGATTTGCCTGCTAGACAACACAGGCAAGGCTTTGGAGCGGCTGCTGTTGAACCGGCTCAACGAATATATCGAGGATCCAGAGAGTCCGCAACTGTCTGAGCAGCAGTTCGGATTCCGGCGAGGGCGATCGACTCTGCAGGCCATACAGCAAGTCGTAGACGCGGGACGAAGGGCGAAGTCCTTTGGCAGGACGAACAACCGTGACCGGCGCTGCCTCATGGTTGTGGCCCTGGACGTCCGTAACGCGTTCAACACGGCTAGCTGGCAGAGCATCGCCGAGGCGCTCCAGGCGAAGGGGGTCCCAGTGCAGTTGCGCCGTATACTGCAGGACTACTTCGCCGACAGGGAGCTCACGTACGACACGGCGGACGGGCCGGTTACCCGCCGAGTATCGGCAGGTGTTCCACAGGGGTCTATATTTGGCCCCACATTGTGGAACATCATGTACGACGGTGTGCTAGCCGTAGAGCTCCCTGAGGGCGCCTCCATCGTGGGATTCGCCGATGATCTTGCGATCCTGGCAGCGGGGACAACACCGGAGCACGCAGCAGCGATTGCGGAGGAAGCGGTGGCAGCGGTCAACAGCTGGATGGTGCGGCACAAACTCTCCCTGGCGCCGGAGAAGACGGAGTTGCTGATGGTGTCGAGCAAGCGAAGCGGATACAAAACATCCCTGTGAACATCTGTGGAGTGGAAGTGCGCTCGAAGCGGTCGATCCGCTACTTGGGGTCATGCTACACGACCACCTGTCGTGGCGCCCACACGTCGAGATGGTCGCGGACAAGGCCCTCCGTGTGGTGCGAGCATTGCGTGGCGTCATGCGCAACCACAGCGGCCCCCAAGTGAGCAAGCGGAAGCTGCTCGCCGCAGTGGCCGCGTCCATCATCCGCTACGGCGCACCCGTCTGGGCGGAAGCCGTGGACCTGCAGTGGTGCAGGCGGATTCTGGACCGCGTGCAACGGCCCTTGGCCCAGGGCATCACGAGCGCCTTCCACTCCACGAGCTGCGAGGTAGCGGTGGTTTTAGCCGGAGAACTGCCATATCACCTCCTGGTGAAAGAAGACGCCCGCTGCTACAACCGACTGCAGTTAAGCCCGGACAGCAGTCGAGAGGCGATTCGCCAGGAGGAAAGGGAGTCATCGCTGCAGCTGTGGCAGCAACAATGGGACGACGAGGCGCCGCATAACACCAGCCGCTATTTACGTTGGGCCCACCGACAAGTGCCAGACGTGCGCCTGTGGACGGGACGGAAGCACGGGGAGGTAGACTTCTACCTCTCGCAGGTATTGAGTGGACACGCCTTCGTCCACGAATTCCTGCACGTGTTCGGGTTCGCTCCGTCCCCGGACTGTCCCAGGTGCGCAGGGTCGGTCGAGTCGGTGGCCCACGTACTCTTCGAGTGTCCCCGCTTCGCAGATGTTCGGGTGGAGTTACTGCACGGCGTCGACGAGGACAACCTCGGCCGTCGTCTGCTGGAGAGCGCGGAGTCGTGGGACCGCATCCAGCAAGCGGCTCGGCGGATCCTCTCCGTGCTGCAGGAGGACTGGCGGCAGGAGCAGCTTACCTTGGCAGTCGCTGAGGCTGCTCAGCCAGATCCAGCAGCCAGCCCGCCCGAGGACATGGCGGAGGCAGAGCGGAGATTGCTGAGGCGACGAGAGGTGCGCAACCGCAGCGCCCGGCGAATGCGGCAGCGGCGTCGGCAGGAGCGGCTCGGCGAGAACGAGGTCGTTCCGGCAATCATGGCATGCGCAGCGGCCAACGACGCAGCGGCCAATGACGCAGTGGAGCCGACAGGGAGGTCGAGGAGGAGGAGGCCAGCCTCCAGCACCAACAATCCCCCCGCGCAGCCGGGGATTGCCTCCCTCCCCACGTACGTTGGAGATGCGGCGACTTCGTCGGAACCATATGCAACAACTGTACCGGAGAAGGCGTCGGGCCGGAGAGCTGGGAGACGTTCAGCAGGGTCGCCAGCGACGCG
Organism: Anopheles arabiensis; assembly: GCF_016920715.1. Taxonomy (NCBI): domain Eukaryota; kingdom Metazoa; phylum Arthropoda; class Insecta; order Diptera; family Culicidae; genus Anopheles; species Anopheles arabiensis. Next base: position 278,154 of record NW_024412083.1, on the reverse strand, counting down.
GAAGAGCCCCACCTTCAGCGGCGGAGATTGAGCAGCGTCGCACCAATAGGCGGAATAGGGAGAGGCAACGGCGGCTGGAGCAACGGCAAGCGGAAGACGAGGCTCAGTCTCCCCCGTGGGATGAGTTGCCGAGCTCTCAGCTGGCCGAAAGGAGAGCTGGCCTCACGGAGGACGAGCGAGCTGCCGTCACTTCGGCGAACACTTCGGCACGCTGAGGAAAATTTACTTTTGATTCGAAACACCTGCGTGATTGGAAAAGCTAAGGCTTACGGTACAGCACGCATGTTTTGTGCAAAAGGAAAAAAAAAAAGGAAATATTAAAACTGTTGAACTAACCAGTTTATTCAAAATAAAGAGTAAGGCCCAACGGGCGGAATTCCCAGCGGGGGGAGTCCGTTAGAGGTAACCCCCGCCGGTAGGAGCGGGTTTTCTAGGTTAAAATTGAGATAACTCTAATAAAGAAAACCAATGAATTAAAAAAAAAGAAGAAGTGGAGCTTGCGGCTTAATTTGACTCAACACGGGAAAACTTACCAGGTCCGAACTTATTGAGGTAAGACAGATTGATAGCTCTTTCTCAAACTTAAGGGTAGTGGTGCATGGCCGTTCTTAGTTCGTGGAATGATTTGTCTGGTTAATTCCGATAACGAACGCG
>NW_024412083.1:265000-270000 GCF_016920715.1 Anopheles arabiensis | reverse complement strand
TCAGACGAGTGACTTGACATAGGATGGAGAAGGACACTTAACACTAATGAGCTTGTCGGCGTGCCTCGTTCTCGACTTGATTGTCTTGATGTGAGGACCGTGCGGACCACACCAGTAAGCTTACACATGCTCGTTACAAGTTGTATAAGTTGACCCGTTTGGCCCGGTTGCCTTGCACATGATGGTGTTGACCATGTTCGGTTAACAGGTCGTGTGTCGAGGTGGTCGGCCTTGGTAGTAGGATGTCTTGTGCATGTGACGTGTTGACCTGGTTTGGTCGGTGTGTCGTCGTGTACGAGATGACCTACTTACCCGTTAGTTTTCCAAGTTGTATTATGTGTTGACTTAGTTGACGTGTCATGTGCTTGGATGATTAGCGTACGGGTCATGTATGGTGCGCTTGCTTCAGTTGAAGGGATGTACTAGTACAGTTGTGTTAATTGTTTATTTCACGATCTGGTCTTTTGGCTGGATCGTGAAAAAACGCTAAGTCCCAAATCCTGAACTCGAGAAGAAAGCGCCAATGACAACGTTTTTGACTGGAGCTCCCTAGCATTCGGCTTTTTCTACTTTGAAGGGATGTACTGTTGTATGAATTGTTTATTCACGAACTGGTCGTTTGATTGGATCGTGAAAAAATCGCTCAGTCCCAAATCCTGAACTCGACAGGAAAGCGCTGATTGCAAACATTTTGACTGGAAGTCCCTTGAAAATGGCGTTTTCGTTATTGGCATTATGTGGCACGTTTATTGTGGCTAGAACATTAATTATTCACCAAATGGCACCAAAGCTTGGCAAAAGTCGCGAAACACTCCTATCTCGACGCACCAGCAATCGCAACTTGATGCAAAATAAATTGCACGAGCTAATGATACTTGTACCATGCACAGTACACCGTACCAAAATATACCCCTGAAAGTGTGCAATTTGGTGCTACCCTAGGGAATATGTATGGGAAGCCTAGCTACGTGTGTCGCACGTTCCAAGTTGCATGGACGTCGAACAGAGGCATGCAAAAGCACCTATCTAGGGAATTACTCTACGTTCTAGTAGCAAGTGCGATTTTCCAGTCCAGCACGGCAGTACGCCTGCACGCATACACTCCATGTACCAGAAATGTACCAACCTAGGCGTTGCTCAGTAGCTTTTAGCGGCACATAGAAAAAGTATTCGAGTTCAGATTTTTGGGACTTAGCGTATTTTTAAAACTAATAACGAAAATTAAATTTTAAATCGGTAAACGGCTAGGAGTTGCTCAGTAGCTTTTGGCGGCACATAGAAAAAGTATTCGAGTTCAGATTTTTGGGACTTAGCGTATTTTTAAAACTAATAACGAAAATTAAATTATAAATCGGTAAACGGCTAGGAGTTGCTCAGTAGCTTTTTGCGCAACGTGGCAAAAGTATTCGAGTTCAGATTTCTTGGACGTAGCGTATTTTTCAATCATAATAAACCGAATCAAACATAACAATGATGAAACTTACACCATGTCCCAAGGTTGTGCACAAAACGTAACGATAAAGTGCTGGCGAAGTTAGAGGTGCACCAAAATTGTGTACCGATCAGGGAAAGTACTCTACGTTCCTATGATTTGGGTGAAAAGTGTTGATTAACTGCTGGTAAGAATAGACAGTTGCTTATCATACACATCGCAAACGAACACCCCTTAGTGAGCATTAGCAAAAGTCAATGGCACAAAGCAATTGCAATACAAACTGATCAAGTACATTAAAGAACGCTAAGTACCAGGACTTCTTTCCAAGAATGGTGTCCGCGACGGGAGGGCAAGCGTCCTTCCCAGGTTTTCCTAGTAAACCTTGTATGGTAAACATACCCAAGCGTGTCTGTAAGCACGCAACGAAAGTCACGAACGGGCACATACCTAGGGAATGTACTCTACGTACTTGGACTTTTGTCCAAGAATGGTGTCCGCGACGGTCGGGCACTGCGACGCAATAACCAAATCCTAGGATTGTAACTTTAGTGTGCACAAACATAAACATTAACGCGTTCGCTCGGGCTGCGCCGTCCGTGTTGAACACAAATGTGGGTGATTATATGCGTGGAGGGACAAAACATACGAGGAGGAGACAGTTTTCTGCACGATGTGCACAGAGCTCATTTCGTCGTCCCGGGCGAATGGAAAAACACAAACATCGCGAGTATCGTTCTAGGTTTCTGTCTATAAAAGGGCAGGCCAAAAGGTGACCGGTTGAGATAAGCATTTTAAGCATACAAACACTTTATTGGAACTTTTGATACAAAAACAAGGTACGTACATGTAGGTTGTACCAACATGGACATCTATGAACGCGTACGCTCGGGCTGCGCCCTCCGTCTTGTACTTTCCTGATCGGTACACAGTTTTGGTGCACTGCTATTCCGACCGGCAACTTGTACCAACATATACATCCATGAACGCGTAAGTAGTGTACTTTCCCTGATCGGTACACACTGTTGGTGCACGGCATAAGAAAAGAGCTAAAATGGTCAAACTCAATCCATTTCAACAATAGATAGTCGATAGTAGCTGTGCCGATGAAGTAGGGCACGATGCAAGTTAATGTTGTTTAATGAATAACATGTCCGCCATACATTTCAGTACAAAATTGCTCGGTCAGACCTACAAAGTGCTATATCTCGAATACGAGGCGTCGGACTGGGGGTTGTAGAGCAATTTTAAGTTCGTCTAATGATTCTACATCCGATTCTGGATAGCGGTTTTTTGACCACTTTTCAATATTTTGTGACACCCCGAACCTAGGGGCAGCTCCCTAGCTTTTTTCAAAAATGTGCACCGAACGGGCCGGAGAGCTCGTGTGGCTCAAAACATGTTTTTCGCTAAAACACCTCAAAACGTGTAAGGAACGCACCCTAGCTCTTGTTTTTCAAAAGTTATGGCCATTTAAAGTCAGACGGGTTTTTGCTTCAAAATAGCAATTTTACCCGTCCCTATGGCCATGCTTTAAATTTTCACGAAAATGCCAGGTCAGACCTAGGGCGGGCCATATCTTGAATACTAAACGTCGCAGACATTGGTCGTAGAACAATTTTAAGTTCGTCTAATGATTCTACATCCGATTCTGGATAGCGGTTTTTGACCACTTTTCAATATTTTGTGACACCCCGAACCTAGGGGCAGCTCCTAGCTTTTTTCAAAATGTGCACCGAACGGGCCGGAGAGCTCGTGTGGCTCAAAACATGTTTTTCGCTAAAACACCTCAAAACGTGTAAGGAACGCACCCTAGCTCTTGTTTTTCAAAAGTTATGGCCATTTAAAGTCAGACGGGTTTTTGCTTCAAAATAGCAATTTTACCCGTCCCTATGGCCATGCTTTAAATTTTCACGAAAATGCCAGGTCAGACCTAGGGCGGGCCATATCTTGAATACTAAACGTCGCAGACATTGGTCGTAGAACAATTTTAAGTTCGTCTAATGATTCTACATCCGATTCTGGATAGCGGTTTTTGACCACTTTTCAATATTTTGTGACACCCCGAACCTAGGGGCAGCTCCTAGCTTTTTCAAAAATGTGCACCGAACGGGCCGGAGAGCTCGTGTGGCTCAAAACATGTTTTTCGCTAAAACACCTCAAAACGTGTAAGGAACGCAACCTAGCTCTTGTTTTTCAAAAGTTATGGCCATTTAAAGTCATACGGGTTTTGCTTCAAAATAGCTATTTTACCCGTCCCTATGGCCATGCTTTAAATTTTCACGAAAATGCAAGGTCAGACCTAGGGCGGGCCATATCTTGAATACTAAACGTCGCAGACATTGGTCGTAGAACAATTTTAAGTTCGTCTAATGATTCTACATCCGATTCTGGATAGCGGTTTTTGACCACTTTTCAATATTTTGTGACACCCCGAACCTAGGGGCAGCTCCCTAGCTTTTTTCAAAAATGTGCACCGAACGGGCCGGAGAGCTCGTGTGGCTCAAAACATGTTTTTCGCTAAAACACCTCAAAACGTGTAAGGAACGCACCCTAGATGATGAAAAGTGCAATCAGAATGTCAATCGACAACTTTGTTGGGGTACCATTTTACTCTACGGGCCAGTAGCTTAGGCGCGCCAACAGCGCTTTCCTTTCGGGTTCCCATTTTTGCCCTCCTGGGATTATGATCATTTGTTCATTGCCTACTATAGGGAGGGTACCTTGCTACGAGGTCAAACATGAAGATTGCACCAAATCGTAGTTTTACCTCTATTTAGTCGTAGGAGCATGGTTTGCAGTGGCAGTGGGTCATTAAGCCCCCGTTTGGGTCATACGTCCCCTCCGCGATAAAAATCGTCGTATGCCTATAGTCCGAACTAATGAAGCAAAAGTGGTGTCTGGTGGGCTCTGCCGATGATTTTAACCTATGATTTTGAGCTTCCACCCTATCAAAACGTTCCTGGAGCAGTACATCACGGGTCTACGGACCCAAAGACTTCGTCGTGATGGTTTCTAGTAAAAAGTTGTAACAGCTAAGGGTTTTGAATACGCGTATATTAACCATTGCTTGAAACTAAGCTTCGTTGTTTTTAAACTCTGCAAGACCAATCGAACTTCTTAGGGAAACCCGAAGGATTCACGCTAAGCTCGATGAGCTATTATGGGTAGTGGTGCATGATCTGGTGTTCCTTGGATCTAATCCAATGAATAAATTTATGAGGGTATATATGGTGCAGGGCACAAAGCGTGATGAAACCGGGTCTCCCTACCAAATGTGGCATATTTTTTCCTGAGAGCGAAGCTCAGACCCACGTAGGGGAGAGCGAAGTGGAACTTAAATGTTCTATGCAGCAAATGTTCGCCATGCGGATAAACAAGTTGGAATAGTTCAATGTAGTGTAATGCAAAAACGAATCGCAATAACGATACGGGACCCAGAAGCAATTCTGCGGATCCCTCGGGGAGTGGTGAGTTGATATAAATTAGAGGTGAAAGTCCAAGTTGTTCAAGCTCCGGCTCGGCAGCCGATACGAGGTTCCTGTTGGGCTTTGTACATCGCGCAGAG
>NW_024412083.1:250000-255000 GCF_016920715.1 Anopheles arabiensis | reverse complement strand
CGGTTAACAGGTCGTGTGTCGAGGTGGTCGGCCTTGGTAGTAGGATGTCTTGTGCATGTGACGTGTTGACCTGGTTTGGTCGGTGTGTCGTCGTGTACGAGATGACCTACTTACCCGTTAGTTTTCCAAGTTGTATTATGTGTTGACTTAGTTGACGTGTCATGTGCTTGGATGATTAGCGTACGGGTCATGTATGGTGCGCTTGCTTCAGTTGAAGGGATGTACTAGTACAGTTGTGTTAATTGTTTATTTCACGATCTGGTCTTTTGGCTGGATCGTGAAAAAACGCTAAGTCCCAAATCCTGAACTCGAGAAGAAAGCGCCAATGACAACGTTTTTGACTGGAGCTCCCTAGCATTCGGCTTTTTCTACTTTGAAGGGATGTACTGTTGTATGAATTGTTTATTCACGAACTGGTCGTTTGATTGGATCGTGAAAAAATCGCTCAGTCCCAAATCCTGAACTCGACAGGAAAGCGCTGATTGCAAACATTTTGACTGGAAGTCCCTTGAAAATGGCGTTTTCGTTATTGGCATTATGTGGCACGTTTATTGTGGCTAGAACATTAATTATTCACCAAATGGCACCAAAGCTTGGCAAAAGTCGCGAAACACTCCTATCTCGACGCACCAGCAATCGCAACTTGATGCAAAATAAATTGCACGAGCTAATGATACTTGTACCATGCACAGTACACCGTACCAAAATATACCCCTGAAAGTGTGCAATTTGGTGCTACCCTAGGGAATATGTATGGGGAAGCCTAGCTACGTGTGTCGCACGTTCCAAGTTGCATGGACGTCGAACAGAGGCATGCAAAAGCACCTATCTAGGGAATTACTCTACGTTCTAGTAGCAAGTGCGATTTTCCAGTCCAGCACGGCAGTACGCCTGCACGCATACACTCCATGTACCAGAAATGTACCAACCTAGGCGTTGCTCAGTAGCTTTTAGCGGCACATAGAAAAAGTATTCGAGTTCAGATTTTTGGGACTTAGCGTATTTTTAAAACTAATAACGAAAATTAAATTTTAAATCGGTAAACGGCTAGGAGTTGCTCAGTAGCTTTTGGCGGCACATAGAAAAAGTATTCGAGTTCAGATTTTTGGGACTTAGCGTATTTTTAAAACTAATAACGAAAATTAAATTATAAATCGGTAAACGGCTAGGAGTTGCTCAGTAGCTTTTTGCGCAACGTGGCAAAAGTATTCGAGTTCAGATTTCTTGGACGTAGCGTATTTTTCAATCATAATAAACCGAATCAAACATAACAATGATGAAACTTACACCATGTCCCAAGGTTGTGCACAAAACGTAACGATAAAGTGCTGGCGAAGTTAGAGGTGCACCAAAATTGTGTACCGATCAGGGAAAGTACTCTACGTTCCTATGATTTGGGTGAAAAGTGTTGATTAACTGCTGGTAAGAATAGACAGTTGCTTATCATACACATCGCAAACGAACACCCCTTAGTGAGCATTAGCAAAAGTCAATGGCACAAAGCAATTGCAATACAAACTGATCAAGTACATTAAAGAACGCTAAGTACCAGGACTTCTTTCCAAGAATGGTGTCCGCGACGGGAGGGCAAGCGTCCTTCCCAGGTTTTCCTAGTAAACCTTGTATGGTAAACATACCCAAGCGTGTCTGTAAGCACGCAACGAAAGTCACGAACGGGCACATACCTAGGGAATGTACTCTACGTACTTGGACTTTTGTCCAAGAATGGTGTCCGCGACGGTCGGGCACTGCGACGCAATAACCAAATCCTAGGATTGTAACTTTAGTGTGCACAAACATAAACATTAACGCGTTCGCTCGGGCTGCGCCGTCCGTGTTGAACACAAATGTGGGTGATTATATGCGTGGAGGGACAAAAACATACGAGGAGGAGACAGTTTTCTGCACGATGTGCACAGAGCTCATTCGTCGTCCCGGGCGAATGGAAAAACACAAACATCGCGAGTATCGTTCTAGGTTTCTGTCTATAAAAGGGCAGGCCAAAAGGTGACCGGTTGAGATAAGCATTTTAAGCATACAAACACTTTATTGGAACTTTTGATACAAAAACAAGGTACGTACATGTAGGTTGTACCAACATGGACATCTATGAACGCGTACGCTCGGGCTGCGCCCTCCGTCTTGTACTTTCCTGATCGGTACACAGTTTTGGTGCACTGCTATTCCGACCGGCAACTTGTACCAACATATACATCCATGAACGCGTAAGTAGTGTACTTTCCTGATCGGTACACACTGTTGGTGCACGGCATAAGAAAAGAGCTAAAATGGTCAAACTCAATCCATTTCAACAATAGATAGTCGATAGTAGCTGTGCCGATGAAGTAGGGCACGATGCAAGTTAATGTTGTTTAATGAATAACATGTCCGCCATACATTTCAGTACAAAATTGCTCGGTCAGACCTACAAAGTGCTATATCTCGAATACGAGGCGTCGGACTGGGGGTTGTAGAGCAATTTTAAGTTCGTCTAATGATTCTACATCCGATTCTGGATAGCGGTTTTTGACCACTTTTCAATATTTTGTGACACCCCGAACCTAGGGGCAGCTCTAGCTTTTTCAAAATGTGCACCGAACGGGCCGGAGAGCTCGTGTGGCTCAAAACATGTTTTTCGCTAAAACACCTCAAAACGTGTAAGGAACGCACCCTAGCTCTTGTTTTTCAAAAGTTATGGCCATTTAAAGTCAGACGGGTTTTGCTTCAAAATAGCAATTTTACCCGTCCCTATGGCCATGCTTTAAATTTTCACGAAAATGCCAGGTCAGACCTAGGGCGGGCCATATCTTGAATACTAAACGTCGCAGACATTGGTCGTAGAACAATTTTAAGTTCGTCTAATGATTCTACATCCGATTCTGGATAGCGGTTTTTGACCACTTTTCAATATTTTGTGACACCCCGAACCTAGGGGCAGCTCCTAGCTTTTTTCAAAAATGTGCACCGAACGGGCCGGAGAGCTCGTGTGGCTCAAAACATGTTTTCGCTAAAACACCTCAAAACGTGTAAGGAACGCACCCTAGCTCTTGTTTTCAAAAGTTATGGCCATTTAAAGTCAGACGGGTTTTGCTTCAAAATAGCAATTTTACCCGTCCCTATGGCCATGCTTTAAATTTTCACGAAAATGCCAGGTCAGACCTAGGGCGGGCCATATCTTGAATACTAAACGTCGCAGACATTGGTCGTAGAACAATTTTAAGTTCGTCTAATGATTCTACATCCGATTCTGGATAGCGGTTTTTGACCACTTTTCAATATTTTGTGACACCCCGAACCTAGGGGCAGCTCCTAGCTTTTTCAAAATGTGCACCGAACGGGCCGGAGAGCTCGTGTGGCTCAAAACATGTTTTCGCTAAAACACCTCAAAACGTGTAAGGAACGCAACCTAGCTCTTGTTTTTCAAAAGTTATGGCCATTTAAAGTCATACGGGTTTTGCTTCAAAATAGCTATTTTACCCGTCCCTATGGCCATGCTTTAAATTTTCACGAAAATGCAAGGTCAGACCTAGGGCGGGCCATATCTTGAATACTAAACGTCGCAGACATTGGTCGTAGAACAATTTTAAGTTCGTCTAATGATTCTACATCCGATTCTGGATAGCGGTTTTTGACCACTTTTCAATATTTTGTGACACCCCGAACCTAGGGGCAGCTCCTAGCTTTTTCAAAAATGTGCACCGAACGGGCCGGAGAGCTCGTGTGGCTCAAAACATGTTTTTCGCTAAAACACCTCAAAACGTGTAAGGAACGCACCCTAGATGATGAAAAGTGCAATCAGAATGTCAATCGACAACTTTGTTGGGGGTACCATTTTACTCTACGGGCCAGTAGCTTAGGCGCGCCAACAGCGCTTTCCTTTCGGGTTCCCATTTTTGCCCTCCTGGGATTATGATCATTTGTTCATTGCCTACTATAGGGAGGGTACCTTGCTACGAGGTCAAACATGAAGATTGCACCAAATCGTAGTTTTACCTCTATTTAGTCGTAGGAGCATGGTTTGCAGTGGCAGTGGGTCATTAAGCCCCCGTTTGGGTCATACGTCCCCTCCGCGATAAAAATCGTCGTATGCCTATAGTCCGAACTAATGAAGCAAAAGTGGTGTCTGGTGGGCTCTGCCGATGATTTTAACCTATGATTTTGAGCTTCCACCCTATCAAAACGTTCCTGGAGCAGTACATCACGGGTCTACGGACCCAAAGACTTCGTCGTGATGGTTTCTAGTAAAAAGTTGTAACAGCTAAGGGTTTTGAATACGCGTATATTAACCATTGCTTGAAACTAAGCTTCGTTGTTTTTAAACTCTGCAAGACCAATCGAACTTCTTAGGGAAACCCGAAGGATTCACGCTAAGCTCGATGAGCTATTATGGGTAGTGGTGCATGATCTGGTGTTCCTTGGATCTAATCCAATGAATAAATTTATGAGGGTATATATGGTGCAGGGCACAAAGCGTGATGAAACCGGGTCTCCCTACCAAATGTGGCATATTTTTTCCCTGAGAGCGAAGCTCAGACCCACGTAGGGGAGAGCGAAGTGGAACTTAAATGTTCTATGCAGCAAATGTTCGCCATGCGGATAAACAAGTTGGAATAGTTCAATGTAGTGTAATGCAAAAACGAATCGCAAATAACGATACGGGACCCAGAAGCAATTCTGCGGATCCCTCGGGGAGTGGTGAGTTGATATAAATTAGAGGTGAAAGTCCAAGTTGTTCAAGCTCCGGCTCGGCAGCCGATACGAGGTTCCTGTTGGGCTTTGTACATCGCGCAGAGGCGCCGTTCGGTTCTAGCAATGATTCCCGCCACCATGTTCCATGCGTGCAGAGATCCGTTAGAGCTCGTTCAATGTGTCCCGCCGTGATTACGAAAAAGTCCAACAGTTGACCAAGTTGGGGGTGCGTCAAGTAAACGCGCAGAGATGCCGTTCGGTTTAGAGCAATGTCTCCCGTATCACGTTGGAGTTCTTCCACTAGTGCAGAG
>NW_024412083.1:227500-242500 GCF_016920715.1 Anopheles arabiensis | reverse complement strand
GCGCTTGACGCTCACGAAGCGCTGCACGTCGCTGAGCGGTCCGTGGTGAAGCTGGTGGGGTTGGGGAAGTCCAGCTCGACGTTCTTCCCGCCGGCGTGCTGTTGCTGCTCGCCGGTTGGCGTTGCGTCGCTCGTTACGGGCCCGCCGCACTTCCGCGCGTTGGGCCTCCAGCTCTGCTGCGTCTTCGTCCTGACGCTCGATGACGTTAACAGCCAATGCTGCCCGCTCCTCGTCCCACGCTCGCTGCAGTTGGGCCGTTATTCGCTTCGCGGCTTCGCAAATACGACTCCAGCTATCGGCGTCACGCAACAAGTGCCGCTGGAGGGTGTCCGGACAGACAGGGTCTGGACCTCCCTCGCCGAGTAGCTCCTGTCGAACTGCCGCAAAGCGTGGGCACTCGAAGAAGGCGTGCTCCGCCGTCTCTGGGACGCCGACGCACAACTGGCAGTCTGGGGACGACGTGAATCCATTGTGGCACAAGTAGTCACGGAAAAATCCGTGTCCGGACAAAACCTGTGCCAGATGGAAAGTCATATCTCCATGTTTCCTAGACTGCCAGTCGCCGACCGATGGAATTACACGGTGCGTCCACCGCGTGTGCCGGCTAGCATCCTGTTGCAGTGCGTCGGCATCCCATTCCTCCTGCCAGCAGTCGATGGTGTTCTGCCGCTCCGTCGCCCGGATGTCCTCCCTCGTTGCAGCACGGTCTGGAGCAAGGAGTTGTTGGTGAACCCGAGCATCCTCGTTGATGAGGTGGCATATCGGTACGAGTCCAGCGAGTAGGGTGGCCGTCTCATACCTGACGGTACGGAATGCCCGTGCCACCCTGATGGCTGCTTTTCGCTGAACCCGTTGCAGCATCCGTCGGCACTCTCGCACCTGAGTTGCCTCAGCCCAGACGGGAGCAGCATACCGCAACACCGATTCTGCCACATACGCCAGCAGCCTTGACTTGGCCGTCCTGGGGCCGCTGTGGTTTTGCATGAGGCGCGTTACAGCTGCCACCACGCGCGACGCCTTTTCGGAGACTTTCGTGACGTGATCTCGCCATTTCAGGTGATCTTGGAGCTGCACGCCCAAGTACCTGATGCTCCTAGAAGACTGGACTTCCACGTCACCGACGCGAAATGTCACCTGCGGCGGAGTCTTCTTGCTTGAGATCAGGACGGCTTCACAGGGATAACTGGCTTGTGGCCGCCAAGCGTTCATAGCGACGTGGCTTTTGATCCTTCGATGTCGGCTCTTCCTATCATTGTGAAGCAAAATTCACCAAGCGTAGGATTGTTCACCCTTTCAAGGGAACGTGAGCTGGGTTTAGACCGTCGTGAGACAGGTTAGTTTTACCCTACTGGTGTGTGCTTATAGTCGCTATCTTAACGGAATTCCTGTGCAGTACGAGAGGAACCACAGGTACGGACCACTGGCTCAATACTAGTCCGACCGGACTTTGGTATGACGCTACGTCCGCTGGATTATGCCTGAACGCCTCTAAGGTCGTAGCCAATCCGAGCTGATAGCGCTTCTCAAACCCATTAGGTGTTCGGAAGCTAGCGGGCCTAACAACCCTCTGAGATCCGTTGGAGTCTGCGTCTGCAGCCCGGCGTCTCATCCCGCTATACCTAGGCCGCAATGAGTGGAGTTCGCTGCACGTGTTAGTACCGTAACTGGGAACGCCGTTGGCTTGAGCTCTGCCCAACGTGGATATACCTAGTTTCGACACCTATCAACCGCCCGCAAACGACGGGACTTCAGGCTGGGAGCTGCGAGTTGTAGAGATGCGTTCGCATCGATCCTCTCAGGCGACCCATGCTTGGTGGTTTGTCCGTGTGCCCCTTCCTCGATGTGCGCAAGCTCGTCTTGGTCTGGGGACCACGTCGACACAGGGGATACTCTTGTGAGAGCATGAGTGTACTAAGTTGAGTGTAGCAAGGGAACGCGTGCCCCTTCCTCGTTGGCGTAACTAACCATCTTGGTCTGGGGACCGTGGTACCGTGCTCTGGTGAAGCTTGGTGCGTGCTCCTTCCTTGTCAGACGAGTGACTTGACCTGGTCTGGAGACCGTTCCTTTATACTAGTGGACAAGAGTTGGCTACTTCCGTGTCAGACGAGTGACTTGACATAGGATGGAGAAGGACACTTAACACTAATGAGCTTGTCGGCGTGCCTCGTTCTCGACTTGATTGTCTTGATGTGAGGACCGTGCGGACCACACCAGTAAGCTTACACATGCTCGTTACAAGTTGTATAAGTTGACCCGTTTGGCCCGGTTGCCTTGCACATGATGGTGTTGACCATGTTCGGTTAACAGGTCGTGTGTCGAGGTGGTCGGCCTTGGTAGTAGGATGTCTTGTGCATGTGACGTGTTGACCTGGTTTGGTCGGTGTGTCGTCGTGTACGAGATGACCTACTTACCCGTTAGTTTTCCAAGTTGTATTATGTGTTGACTTAGTTGACGTGTCATGTGCTTGGATGATTAGCGTACGGGTCATGTATGGTGCGCTTGCTTCAGTTGAAGGGATGTACTAGTACAGTTGTGTTAATTGTTTATTTCACGATCTGGTCTTTTGGCTGGATCGTGAAAAAACGCTAAGTCCCAAATCCTGAACTCGAGAAGAAAGCGCCAATGACAACGTTTTTGACTGGAGCTCCCTAGCATTCGGCTTTTTCTACTTTGAAGGGATGTACTGTTGTATGAATTGTTTATTCACGAACTGGTCGTTTGATTGGATCGTGAAAAAAAATCGCTCAGTCCCAAATCCTGAACTCGACAGGAAAGCGCTGATTGCAAACATTTTGACTGGAAGTCCCTTGAAAATGGCGTTTTCGTTATTGGCATTATGTGGCACGTTTATTGTGGCTAGAACATTAATTATTCACCAAATGGCACCAAAGCTTGGCAAAAGTCGCGAAACACTCCTATCTCGACGCACCAGCAATCGCAACTTGATGCAAAATAAATTGCACGAGCTAATGATACTTGTACCATGCACAGTACACCGTACCAAAATATACCCCTGAAAGTGTGCAATTTGGTGCTACCCTAGGGAATATGTATGGGGAAGCCTAGCTACGTGTGTCGCACGTTCCAAGTTGCATGGACGTCGAACAGAGGCATGCAAAAGCACCTATCTAGGGAATTACTCTACGTTCTAGTAGCAAGTGCGATTTTCCAGTCCAGCACGGCAGTACGCCTGCACGCATACACTCCATGTACCAGAAATGTACCAACCTAGGCGTTGCTCAGTAGCTTTTAGCGGCACATAGAAAAAGTATTCGAGTTCAGATTTTTGGGACTTAGCGTATTTTTAAAACTAATAACGAAAATTAAATTTTAAATCGGTAAACGGCTAGGAGTTGCTCAGTAGCTTTTGGCGGCACATAGAAAAAGTATTCGAGTTCAGATTTTTGGGACTTAGCGTATTTTTAAAACTAATAACGAAAATTAAATTATAAATCGGTAAACGGCTAGGAGTTGCTCAGTAGCTTTTTGCGCAACGTGGCAAAAGTATTCGAGTTCAGATTTCTTGGACGTAGCGTATTTTTCAATCATAATAAACCGAATCAAACATAACAATGATGAAACTTACACCATGTCCCAAGGTTGTGCACAAAACGTAACGATAAAGTGCTGGCGAAGTTAGAGGTGCACCAAAATTGTGTACCGATCAGGGAAAGTACTCTACGTTCCTATGATTTGGGTGAAAAGTGTTGATTAACTGCTGGTAAGAATAGACAGTTGCTTATCATACACATCGCAAACGAACACCCCTTAGTGAGCATTAGCAAAAGTCAATGGCACAAAGCAATTGCAATACAAACTGATCAAGTACATTAAAGAACGCTAAGTACCAGGACTTCTTTCCAAGAATGGTGTCCGCGACGGGAGGGCAAGCGTCCTTCCCAGGTTTTCCTAGTAAACCTTGTATGGTAAACATACCCAAGCGTGTCTGTAAGCACGCAACGAAAGTCACGAACGGGCACATACCTAGGGAATGTACTCTACGTACTTGGACTTTTGTCCAAGAATGGTGTCCGCGACGGTCGGGCACTGCGACGCAATAACCAAATCCTAGGATTGTAACTTTAGTGTGCACAAACATAAACATTAACGCGTTCGCTCGGGCTGCGCCGTCCGTGTTGAACACAAATGTGGGTGATTATATGCGTGGAGGGACAAAAACATACGAGGAGGAGACAGTTTTCTGCACGATGTGCACAGAGCTCATTTCGTCGTCCCGGGCGAATGGAAAAACACAAACATCGCGAGTATCGTTCTAGGTTTCTGTCTATAAAAGGGCAGGCCAAAAGGTGACCGGTTGAGATAAGCATTTTAAGCATACAAACACTTTATTGGAACTTTTGATACAAAAACAAGGTACGTACATGTAGGTTGTACCAACATGGACATCTATGAACGCGTACGCTCGGGCTGCGCCCTCCGTCTTGTACTTTCCTGATCGGTACACAGTTTTGGTGCACTGCTATTCCGACCGGCAACTTGTACCAACATATACATCCATGAACGCGTAAGTAGTGTACTTTCCCTGATCGGTACACACTGTTGGTGCACGGCATAAGAAAAGAGCTAAAATGGTCAAACTCAATCCATTTCAACAATAGATAGTCGATAGTAGCTGTGCCGATGAAGTAGGGCACGATGCAAGTTAATGTTGTTTAATGAATAACATGTCCGCCATACATTTCAGTACAAAATTGCTCGGTCAGACCTACAAAGTGCTATATCTCGAATACGAGGCGTCGGACTGGGGGTTGTAGAGCAATTTTAAGTTCGTCTAATGATTCTACATCCGATTCTGGATAGCGGTTTTTGACCACTTTTCAATATTTTGTGACACCCCGAACCTAGGGGCAGCTCCTAGCTTTTTTCAAAAATGTGCACCGAACGGGCCGGAGAGCTCGTGTGGCTCAAAACATGTTTTTCGCTAAAACACCTCAAAACGTGTAAGGAACGCACCCTAGCTCTTGTTTTTCAAAAGTTATGGCCATTTAAAGTCAGACGGGTTTTGCTTCAAAATAGCAATTTTACCCGTCCCTATGGCCATGCTTTAAATTTTCACGAAAATGCCAGGTCAGACCTAGGGCGGGCCATATCTTGAATACTAAACGTCGCAGACATTGGTCGTAGAACAATTTTAAGTTCGTCTAATGATTCTACATCCGATTCTGGATAGCGGTTTTTGACCACTTTTCAATATTTTGTGACACCCCGAACCTAGGGGCAGCTCCTAGCTTTTTCAAAAATGTGCACCGAACGGGCCGGAGAGCTCGTGTGGCTCAAAACATGTTTTTCGCTAAAACACCTCAAAACGTGTAAGGAACGCACCCTAGCTCTTGTTTTTCAAAAGTTATGGCCATTTAAAGTCAGACGGGTTTTGCTTCAAAATAGCAATTTTACCCGTCCCTATGGCCATGCTTTAAATTTTCACGAAAATGCCAGGTCAGACCTAGGGCGGGCCATATCTTGAATACTAAACGTCGCAGACATTGGTCGTAGAACAATTTTAAGTTCGTCTAATGATTCTACATCCGATTCTGGATAGCGGTTTTTGACCACTTTTCAATATTTTGTGACACCCCGAACCTAGGGGCAGCTCCTAGCTTTTTCAAAAATGTGCACCGAACGGGCCGGAGAGCTCGTGTGGCTCAAAACATGTTTTTCGCTAAAACACCTCAAAACGTGTAAGGAACGCAACCTAGCTCTTGTTTTTCAAAAGTTATGGCCATTTAAAGTCATGTGGGTTTTGCTTCAAAATAGCTATTTTACCCGTCCCTATGGCCATGCTTTAAATTTTCACGAAAATGCAAGGTCAGACCTAGGGCGGGCCATATCTTGAATACTAAACGTCGCAGACATTGGTCGTAGAACAATTTTAAGTTCGTCTAATGATTCTACATCCGATTCTGGATAGCGGTTTTTGACCACTTTTCAATATTTTGTGACACCCCGAACCTAGGGGCAGCTCCTAGCTTTTTCAAAAATGTGCACCGAACGGGCCGGAGAGCTCGTGTGGCTCAAAACATGTTTTTCGCTAAAACACCTCAAAACGTGTAAGGAACGCACCCTAGATGATGAAAAGTGCAATCAGAATGTCAATCGACAACTTTGTTGGGGGTACCATTTTACTCTACGGGCCAGTAGCTTAGGCGCGCCAACAGCGCTTTCCTTTCGGGTTCCCATTTTTGCCCTCCTGGGATTATGATCATTTGTTCATTGCCTACTATAGGGAGGGTACCTTGCTACGAGGTCAAACATGAAGATTGCACCAAATCGTAGTTTTTACCTCTATTTAGTCGTAGGAGCATGGTTTGCAGTGGCAGTGGGTCATTAAGCCCCCGTTTGGGTCATACGTCCCCTCCGCGATAAAAATCGTCGTATGCCTATAGTCCGAACTAATGAAGCAAAAGTGGTGTCTGGTGGGCTCTGCCGATGATTTTAACCTATGATTTTGAGCTTCCACCCTATCAAAACGTTCCCTGGAGCAGTACATCACGGGTCTACGGACCCAAAGACTTCGTCGTGATGGTTTCTAGTAAAAAGTTGTAACAGCTAAGGGTTTTGAATACGCGTATATTAACCATTGCTTGAAACTAAGCTTCGTTGTTTTTAAACTCTGCAAGACCAATCGAACTTCTTAGGGAAACCCGAAGGATTCACGCTAAGCTCGATGAGCTATTATGGGTAGTGGTGCATGATCTGGTGTTCCTTGGATCTAATCCAATGAATAAATTTATGAGGGTATATATGGTGCAGGGCACAAAGCGTGATGAAACCGGGTCTCCCTACCAAATGTGGCATATTTTTCCCTGAGAGCGAAGCTCAGACCCACGTAGGGGAGAGCGAAGTGGAACTTAAATGTTCTATGCAGCAAATGTTCGCCATGCGGATAAACAAGTTGGAATAGTTCAATGTAGTGTAATGCAAAAACGAATCGCAAATAACGATACGGGACCCAGAAGCAATTCTGCGGATCCCTCGGGGAGTGGTGAGTTGATATAAATTAGAGGTGAAAGTCCAAGTTGTTCAAGCTCCGGCTCGGCAGCCGATACGAGGTTCCTGTTGGGCTTTGTACATCGCGCAGAGGCGCCGTTCGGTTCTAGCAATGATTCCCGCCACCATGTTCCATGCGTGCAGAGATCCGTTAGAGCTCGTTCAATGTGTCCCGCCGTGATTACGAAAAAGTCCAACAGTTGACCAAGTTGGGGGTGCGTCAAGTAAACGCGCAGAGATGCCGTTCGGTTTAGAGCAATGTCTCCCGTATCACGTTGGAGTTCTTCCACTAGTGCAGAGAGATCGCTGAACCGTTCAATGTGTCCCGTCGTGGTGTGCTTGTACCGAACACTTAGGATACACCATGCTTTGTTGGTTTGGGATAGGAGTGGTCGCGCAACTGCCTCCACGCCGCAAAGTGCCAGTTCGGATTGAAGGTCAACTTTAGCCGTTCAATGCATCAGTCGGTGGGTGTTCAGATGGCATCACAACTTCCCCTAGGTGCTTAAGTTGGTTGGGTTGTAAAACATGTGCACATGCGCAGAGTATCGTGCGTACTAGCAAAGTCTCCCGTCACGGTGGTTATGAATGAGTTCCATTCAGTGCAGAGAGATCGTTAGTGCGTGCAATGTGTACCAGTCGATGTGTCGTACCGGAATACAACCCCGCTTAGAGGCCCGTCGCTCGAAGAGGACAAGCAAGAGTGCGCAGAGTGCCGTACTGGCCTAGCAATGTCTCCAGACAGACGTAGGAACACCCGACGCAGTGCAGAGAGTAGATCCGCTAGCCATGTGCAATGCATCCGACGTTGTCTGCTTGTGCAGTCTATCGAGTGGCGCCAACGACGCTCCGGCGTCACAGAACAAATCTCGGTGGTCACGGGGGACTTGCGCCTCGCGTGATCAAGAGTGTAGTTCGTGTTCAAGCAATTGACTCGAATTCTGGTTGATCCTACCAGTGATATACGCTCGTCTCAAAGGTTAAGCCATGCATGTCTAAGTACAAGCTTCCTAGAAAGTGAAACCGCATAAGGCTCAGTATAACAGCTATAATTTACAAGATCCTCATCCAAACAGTTACTTGGATAACTGTGGAAAAGCCAGAGCTAATACATGCATTATGCCGGGACTGTTGGCCTCCGGGTCGGCGGAACTGGTGCACTTATTAGTTAAACCAATCGCCTCCGGGCGCTTTGAGTTGAAATCTGGATAAGGATGCCGATCGTACGGTCGCTTGCGACTGACGACAGATCTTTCAAATGTCTGCCCTATCAACTATTGATGGTAGTGTAGAGGACTACCATGGTTGCGACGGGTAACGGGGAATCAGGGTTCGATTCCGGAGAGGGAGCCTGAGAAATGGCTACCACATCCAAGGAAGGCAGCAGGCGCGTAAATTACCCAATCCCGGCACGGGGAGGTAGTGACGAGAAATAACAATATGGACCTCTCTAACGATGGTCCATAATTGGAATGAGTTGAGCATAAATCCTTTGCAAGGATCAAGTGGAGGGCAAGTCTGGTGCCAGCAGCCGCGGTAATTCCAGCTCCACTAGCGTATATTAAAGTTGTTGCGGTTAAAACGTTCGAAGTTGATACCCCGTCCAGACTCGCGTCCGTCGCGGGCGCCCGGCCTCTCGGTTGGGACCGTCCGTGTACGCGCTCGCGGCTGCGACTCACAATGGTGTACCTGGGCGTTCTACTCCGTGACGGGTCAGGACTTGTCGCCGCGACCTCGTCGGTCAAGGTCTTGTTCGACCCAGCTTCATGGTGCCCGGGAACTCTCGTTTACCTTGAACAAATTAGAGTGCTCAAAGCAGGCTAGTTCAAAGCGTCCGGTCCTCCGGGGCCGGCGTTGGCCGAGAATAATTTTGCATGGAATAATGGAACATGACCTCGGTCTGAGTGGTTTCGTTGGTTTGTAATAGACCAAGAGGTAATGATTAACAGAAGTAGTCGGGGGCATTGGTATTACGGCGCGAGAGGTGAAATTCGTAGACCGTCGTAGGACCCACAGAAGCGAAAGCGTTTGCCAAGGATGCTTTCATTAATCAAGAACGAAAGTTAGAGGATCGAAGGCGATTAGATACCGCCCTAGTTCTAACCGTAAACGATGCCAATTAGCAATTGGGAGACGCTACCTACCTTCGGTGCTCTCAGTAGCTTCCGGGAAACCAAAATCGGGTTCCGGGGAAGTATGGTTGCAAAGTTGAAACTTAAAGGAATTGACGGAAGGGCACCACAAGAAGTGGAGCTTGCAGTGACATTCGAGCAGTCACCCAGTACGGTCACGGTGTGTTTTGCTCCGCGGTGGAGATAGAAATTTTTGTGCAAAAACTGCCTGGAGGGACCCAAATTGGAGTGGTGTTTAACAATTTTTATCCGATAAACAGTGTTTGCCGGCGAAAATTCGCAAAAAATAAGGTGCGGAAAATTTGCGTAAGGAAATACAACAACAACAACAACAACAGTATATGTGTGTCGCGAGTGCGTATAACATTCCGGTCCACGAGCGCCGGAAGTGGCCGGAAACGGTAGTGTTCGTGCCCGTGATCGAGTGTATGCAAAAACCGGACGAAAACGGACGTAAATCGCCGAAAAACAACGTGGTAAAAAGTGTCGGGGTGCTACCGCCGGAGCACGTGTCTCCGGGAAAAGGAGTTTAATAGAAAATCGCTAATAACTTCGCGAGTTTTGGTCGGATTTGTGTGCGGTTTTCACCGTTGGGTTAGTTTCGATGCGAACAATACGATCCCATCAAAAAATAGTGAAAATCGTGAAAAAAATTTTGACAGTTTGTGATGACATCTGAGTGACAAGCAATACCCAGGCGACAAAAATTTTATCGGCGAGCAGTTCCCAGGGACAAAAATTTGAACTTACCGTTACTGCTTGAAAACTGCCCGATTTTTTAAAAAGTGTGCGGAAAATTCTGGGAAGGGGCCAGAATCACAGCAGCTGGGCGGCGCAGCATCCTGGGGTCATCTCGACCCCACGGGGTCATATCGATCCCCAGGATTATCTTGACCCACAAGGGAGTTTACCACGAAGATGGAACTCTCAAATCGCAGTTTGAGGCCTCGGCAGCCATCCGTCGATTGCGGCATGGGTGCGGTTCAGAAGAAAACCGCAGTGTCAGCCAAAATTGACACTGGACGTACACCCTGGCTGCACGTTTGAACGAGGAAAACGAGGTTCGTCTGCACCTGATGTTGCAGGCGGAGAAGGCGGAGAAGGCGGAACTGATGAAGACGGTAGCAGGTCTCCAGGCCACTGTTGAGGGATTGCAGAAGCAGCTTGCGGAGTCGCAGCAGGCCAGGCTTTCCGCCGAAGCGGACGCAAAGAAGGAGAGAGATGCATTGCTGGCCGAGATCCGCGATCTAGGGAAGCAATTGCGCCAGGAGCTCTGCTGGCAACGCGGGCAACAGCAGCAAGCACAACCTGGTCCGTCAGTGACAACGGCGGTTACGCTCCCGGCCTACCAGGTGCCAACGGGAGAAGACATCCGGCAAGTGGAGCAGCCCAGCTTCGCTGAGGTCGTCCGCCGCAAATATCGCGGCATGGCTAAGGGAAACCCCGGCAGCCCCTCAGCAGCAGCAGCAGCAGGAAAACCAGCAGCAGCATCAACAACAACAACAGCAGCAGCAGCGGCAGCCACAGCGACAGCAGGTCGCAGGCTCGCAGCAGCAACAACAGCAGCAGCAGCGGCAGCCACAGCGACAGGCGGTCGCCGGCACGCAGCAGCAGCAACAGCGTCGGCAGCAGCAACAACACCAGCAGCGGCCTACTGCTGTACAGGCGCAGCGTAGCGAGCAGTTGCACCAGGAGCGACGACGTCCAACACGCCCTCGGCAGGACCAGCTCATCTTCGAGCCGGCCGAGGGCTGCTCTTACAAGGCGCTCTTCGAAAAGATCCGCCTGAATCAGCGCCTGGCGGAGGAGAACAAGTACGTGCATCAGGGCTACCGCACGACCCGCGACTTCCTTCGCCTTACACTCAAAGAGGATGCAGATGCCGCTGTGCTGCTGCAGCGCATCCAGGAGGAGGTCGGTGATTTGGCCACTGGCCGGATCATCACGGAGATGGCCGAGGTGATGATTACCGGCATCGACATGTTGGCCACAAAAGAGGATGTGGAACGCGGTCTGCAGCGGGCGCTGGAACGCACAGTAGTTGCAGCAACAACGTCCTTGTGGGAGCGTCGTGATGGGACGCAGCGTGCCCGTGTCCGACTTCCACGGAGGGACGCTGACCTTCTGGCGGACAAACGTATCCTTGTTGGATACTCGGCGTGCCTGGTGCGCAGCGCGCCAAAACAGCAGCGAAGCGCGGTTCGCTGTTTCCGCTGCTTGGAGCGTGGACACACCACTGCAGACTGCGCCGGCGTGGATCGTTCCGGCCTATGCCTGCGCTGCGGAGCCACGGATCATCGCGCGGCATCATGCACCTGCGATCCGAAGTGCATCGTTTGTGGCGGCCCACACCGCATCGCCGCCCCCATGTGCCCAGGCCCGCAACCACAATGTTGAACGTCCTGCAGTTCAACGCCAACCATTGCGAGAACGCCCAGGACCTGGCGTTGCATGTGTTGACCACCGAGGGTCTTGACGTTCTGCTCTTGTCCGAGCCCTATTGCGTACCGCGCAATAACGGCAATTGGGTAACGGACGAGAGTAAGACGGTTGCCATCGTCGTCAACGGCAACCGGCTGCCGATACAGCGTATCAGGCACCGTCAGACCCTCGGTGTGGTTGCGGCCGACGTCGGTGGAATCGCTGTGGTGAGCTGCTATGTGTCGCCGCAGACAGGAGTCCCAGAGTTCCGAAGCACTATGGAAAAGATCGACCTGATCGTCCGCGGGTGCAGCCGGGTTCTCCTGGCCGGCGATTTCAACGCCATGCACCTGGACTGGGAAGCAGCAGGACTTGCCCGAAGGGCTTGGAGCTTCTCCAGTTGGCGGACAACCTCGGGCTGGTGCTACTGAACAAGGCAGACTGTCTGCCAACGTTCAAGGGAACCGAGCGGACACAACTCGGTTTCCGCCCAGCCGACCAGACGTTACGTTCGCCAGTAGTGTGATCAGCCGTCTCGACCCGCGCGAGGACAGCGCCCGAGGCTGGCGCGTTCCCGACGTGGTAACGCTCAGTGATCACCGTTACGTCCGGTACGAGGTTGGCGTGAGTCCACCATCATCAAGGGATCGGGCAGCACGGCGTGGACAGCGCCCGGCCCGCGTAAGCAATGCCGGTACGCGCTGGAAGACCAGTCAGTTTGACTCCCAGCTTTTCGGGAAAGCGCTGGCCATGACTGGGTTCGCCCGTCAAGCTAACAGCGTCGAAAGCTTGGTCGAGTCGCTGACTAGCGTCTGCGACGAGACGATGTCGCGGGTCTTCCCAGCGCAGGACCACACAGGTCGGCCAGCTTACTGGTGGACTCCGGCGATCCAGACGATGATCGAAGAACTCTCCAGAAAGGAGCAAATGGCGATGAGGACCATTCCGCCCAACGAACAGCTCCAAACGGAACTCGCAGCTGCCAGGGAGAGCCTTCGGAAGGCTATTCGTTCGAGTAAGAACGAGGCGTTCGACCGGTTCTTGCTGTCGATCAGGGAGGACGAAACCGGAAACTTTTTCCGGAAAGTCTTTCACTGGTTCCAGGTGGCCCGCTCAGCCCCGGAACGCGATCCAGCAGAACTGCGGCGAATTGTCGACGCCTTGTTTCCGGTTCATCCGCCGGTAGAGTGGCCTGATCTCCGAGTTGGCAACATGGCGCCGCTCCGATCGATCGGCCTGACCGAGCTGGATCAAATAGCAGCCAGCATGCACCCGCGGAAGGCTCCTGGGCTTGATGGAGTACCGAACGCCGCCCTTACGGTTGCTCTCAGGCAGCAACCGGAGCCCTTCCGCCGGGTGTTTCAGGAGTGCCTGGACACGTCCTGCTTTCCGCAGCCGTGGAAAAAGCAGCGACTGGTGCTCCTGCCAAAGCCAGGCAAGTCACCGGGCGAGCCGTCGTCATTTCGCCCGATTTGCCTGCTAGACAACACAGGCAAGGCTTTGGAGCGGCTGCTGTTGAACCGGCTCAACGAATATATCGAGGATCCAGAGAGTCCGCAACTGTCTGAGCAGCAGTTCGGATTCCGGCGAGGGCGATCGACTCTGCAGGCCATACAGCAAGTCGTAGACGCGGGACGAAGGGCGAAGTCCTTTGGCAGGACGAACAACCGTGACCGGCGCTGCCTCATGGTTGTGGCCCTGGACGTCCGTAACGCGTTCAACACGGCTAGCTGGCAGAGCATCGCCGAGGCGCTTCAGGCGAAGGGAGTCCCCGTGCAGTTGTGCCGCATACTGCAGGACTACTTCGCCGACAGGGAGCTCACGTACGACACGGCGGACGGGCCGGTTACCCGCCGAGTATCGGCAGGTGTTCCACAGGGGTCCATATTGGGCCCCACACTGTGGAACATAATGTACGACGGTGTGCTAGCCGTAGAGCTCCCTGAGGGCGCCTCCATCGTGGGATTCGCCGATGATCTTGCGATCCTGGCAGCGGGGACAACACCGGAGCACGCAGCAGCGATTGCGGAGGAAGCGGTGGCAGCGGTCAACAGCTGGATGGTGCGGCACAAACTCTCCCTGGCGCCGGAGAAGACGGAGTTGCTGATGGTGTCGAGCAAGCGAAGCGGATACAAAAACATCCCTGTGAACATCTGTGGAGTGGAAGTGCGCTCGAAGCGGTCGATCCGCTACTTGGGGTCATGCTACACGACCACCTGTCGTGGCGCCCACACGTCGAGATGGTCGCGGACAAGGCCCTCCGTGTGGTGCGAGCATTGCGTGGCGTCATGCGCAACCACAGCGGCCCCAAGTGAGCAAGCGGAAGCTGCTCGCCGCAGTGGCCGCGTCCATCATCCGCTACGGCGCACCCGTCTGGGCGGAAGCCGTGGACCTGCAGTGGTGCAGGCGGATTCTGGACCGCGTGCAACGGCCCTTGGCCCAGGGCATCACGAGCGCCTTCCACTCCACGAGCTGCGAGGTAGCGGTGGTTTTAGCCGGAGAACTGCCATATCACCTCCTGGTGAAAGACGCCCGCTGCTACAACCGACTGCAGTTAAGCCCGGACAGCAGTCGAGAGGCGATTCGCCAGGAGGAAAGGGAGTCATCGCTGCAGCTGTGGCAGCAACAGTGGGACGACGAGGCGGCGAATAACACCAGCCGTTACTTACGTTGGGCCCACCGACAAGTGCCAGACGTGCGCCTGTGGACGGGACGGAAGCACGGAGAGGTAGATTTCTACCTCTCGCAGGTATTGAGTGGACACGCCTTCGTCCACGAATTCCTGCACGTGTTCGGGTTCGCTCCGTCCCCGGACTGTCCCAGGTGCGCAGGGTCGGTCGAGTCGGTGGCCCACGTACTCTTCGAGTGTCCCCGCTTCGCAGATGTTCGGGTGGAGTTACTGCACGGCGTCGACGAGGACAACCTCGGCAGTCGTCTGCTGGAGAGCGCGGAGTCGTGGGACCGCATCCAGCAAGCGGCTCGGCGGATCCTCTCCGTGCTGCAGGAGGACTGGCGGCAGGAGCAGCTTACCTTGGCAGTCGCTGAGGCTGCTCAGCCAGATCCAGCAGCCAGCCCGCCCGAGGACATGGCGGAGGCAGAGCGGAGATTGCTGAGGCGACGAGAGGTGCGCAACCGCAGCGCCCGGCGAATGCGGCAGCGGCGTCGGCAGGAGCGGCTCGGCGAGAACGAGGTCGTTCCGGCAATCATGGCACGCGCAGCACCAACGACGCAGCGGCAAATGACGCAGTGGAGCCGACAGGGAGGTCGAGGAGGAGGAGGCCAGCCGTCCAGCGCCAACAATCCCCCGCGCAGCCGGGGATTGCCTCCCTCCCCACGTACGTTGGAGATGCGGCGACTTCGTCGGAACCACGTGCAACAACTGTACCGGAGAAGGCGTCGGGACGGAGAGCTGGGAGACGTTCCGCAGGGTCGCCAGCGA
>NW_024412083.1:217500-220000 GCF_016920715.1 Anopheles arabiensis | reverse complement strand
TGGACGTCGAACAGAGGCATGCAAAAGCACCTATCTAGGGAATTACTCTACGTTCTAGTAGCAAGTGCGATTTTCCGGTCCAGCACGGCAGTACGCCTGCACGCATACACTCCATGTACCAAAATGTACCAACCTAGGCGTTGCTCAGTAGCTTTTGGCGGCACATAGAAAAAGTATTCGAGTTCAGATTTTTGGGACTTAGCGTATTTTTAAAACTAATAACGAAAATTAAATTTTAAATCGGTTAACGGCTAGGAGTTGCTCAGTAGCTTTTGGCGCGAGTTCAGATTTTTGGGACTTAGCGTATTTTTAAAACTAATAACGAAAATTAAATTCGGTAAACGGCTAGGAGTTGCTCAGTAGCTTTTGCGCAACGTGGCAAAAGTATTCGAGTTCAGATTTCTTGGACGTAGCGTATTTTTCAATCATAATAAACCGAATCAAACATAACAATGATGAAACTTACACCATGTCCCAAGGTTGTGCACAAAACGTAACGATAAAGTGCTGGCGAAGTTAGAGGTGCACCAAAATTGTGTACCGATCAGGGAAAGTACTCTACGTTCCTATGATTTGGGTGAAAAGTGTTGATTAACTGCTGGTTAGAATAGACAGTTGCTTATCATACACATCGCAAACGAACACCCCTTAGTGAGCATTAGCAAAAGTCAATTGCACAAAGCAAATGCAATACAAACTGATCAAGTACATTAAAGAACGCTACGTAGCAGGACTTCTTTCCAAGAATGGTGTCCGCAACGGGAGGGCAAGCGTCCTTCCCAGGTTTTCCTAGTAAACCTTGTATGGTAAACATACCCAAGCGTGTCTGTAAGCACGCAACGAAAGTCACGAACGGGCACATACCTAGGGAATGTACTCTACGTACTTGGACTTTTGTCCAAGAATGGTGTCCGCGACGGTCGGGCACTGCGACGCAATAACCAAATCCTAGGATTGTAACTTTAGTGTGCACAAACATAAACATTAACGCGTTCGCTCGGGCTGCGCCGTCCGTGTTGAACACAAATGTGGGTGATTATATGCGTGGAGGGACAAAAACATACGAGGAGGAGACAGTTTTCTGCACGATGTGCACAGAGCTCATTTCGTCGTCCCGGGCGAATGGAAAAACACAAACATCGCGAGTATCGTTCTAGGTTTCTGTCTATAAAAGGGCAGGCCAAAAGGTGACCGGTTGAGATAAGCATTTTAAGCATACAAACACTTTATTGGAACTTTTGATACAAAAACAAGGTACGTACATGTAGGTTGTACCAACATGGACATCTATGAACGCGTACGCTCGGGCTGCGCCCTCCGTCTTGTACTTTCCCTGATCGGTACACAGTTTTGGTGCACTGCTATTCCGACCGGCAACTTGTACCAACATATACATCCATGAACGCGTACGTAGTGTACTTTCCCTGATCGGTACACACTGTTGGTGCACGGCATAAGAAAAGAGCTAAAATGGTCAAACTCAATCCATTTCAACAATAGATAGTCGATAGTAGCTGTGCCGATGAAGTAGGGCACGATGCAAGTTAATGTTGTTTAATGAATAACATGTCCGCCATACATTTCAGTACAAAATTGCTCGGTCAGACCTACAAAGTGCTATATCTCGAATACGAGGCGTCGGACTGGGGGTTGTAGAACAATTTTAAGTTCGTCTAATGATTCTACATCCGATTCTGGATAGCGGTTTTTGACCACTTTTCAATATTTTGTGACACCCCGAACCTAGGGGCAGCTCCTAGCTTTTTCAAAAATGTGCACCGATCGGGCCGGAGAGCTCGTGTGGCTCAAAACATGTTTTTCGCTAAAACACCTCAAAACGTGTCGAGAACGCACCCTAGCTCTTGTTTTTCAAAAGTTATGGCCATTTAAAGTGAGGTGGTTTTTTGCTTCAAAATAGCTATTTTACCCGTCCCTATGGCCATGCTTTAAATTTTCACGAAAATGCCAGGTCAGACCTAGGGCGGGCCATATCTTGAATACTAAACGTCGCAGACATTGGTCGTAGAACAATTTTAAGTTCGTCTAATGATTCTACATCCGATTCTGGATAGCGGTTTTTGACCACTTTTCAATATTTTGTGACACCCCGAACCTAGGGGCAGCTCCTAGCTTTTTCAAAATGTGCACCGAACGGGCCGGAGAGCTCGTGTGGCTCAAAACATGTTTTTCGCTAAAACACCTCAAAACGTGTCGAGAACGCACCCTAGCTCTTGTTTTTCAAAAGTTATGGCCATTTAAAGTGAGGTGGTTTTTGCTTCAAAATAGCTATTTTACCCGTCCCTATGGCCATGCTTTAAATTTTCACGAAAATGCCAGGTCAGACCTAGGGCGGGCCATATCTTGAATACTAAACGTCGCAGACATTGGTCGTAGAACAATTTTAAGTTCGTCTAATGATTCTACATCCGATTCTGGATAGCGGTTTTTGACCACTTTTCAATATTTTGTGACACCCCGAACCTAGGGGCAGCTCCTAGCT
>NW_024412083.1:205000-207500 GCF_016920715.1 Anopheles arabiensis | reverse complement strand
ACAAATTCGTTATCGGGGGACTTCAACGCTTGGTCATAAGTTGGAACAACCAACTTGGCGAGCGTGGAGAAACCCAGAAACGAAGAGGTGAGTTGGTTTTATCAACCTTTGCGCAGATTGACGCAATTTTATTGAACGACGGCAGCACCCCAACTTATGTTGGACCAGGGCGCACGTCAGTAGTTGATCTTACTTTTGCGAGCCGAACCGTAGCAAGATCATTTAAGTGGGAGGTGTTATCTAGCTATATGAACTCTGATCATCGTGCAATACGAATAGATCTTGAGACGCAAAGCGTGCGTAATCTGTCCCGACCCATAACGGGATGGAGCATCAAGTATTTTAGCAAAGATATATTTGAAGTTATGATGCAAGCCGCTTTTGAGACCGAGGTCACAACAAGCGAAGACTTAATGCGTATACTTGTCACGGCGTGTAATGCGACGATGACTAAACGTAAGAGGTACACTCCTAACAAGAGTGCATTTTGGTGGACGTTAGAGATTGAGGCACTTCGCAAAGAGTGCAAACACCGCGATCGATTAGCGCAAAGAGCTTTTAATACTGATCTCTATTCTACTTTTAGGGACGAGTTCAAGGTGGCACGGAATGCCCTCAAGCGATTGATCAAGCATACCCGACAGAGGAAGTGGAAAGAGTTCCTGGGAACAGCGAACAACGCATCATTTGGTATAGTATATCATACGTTCAAGAAAGTGGCCGAGGGTTCGATTGGACCCCGAACCATGACATTGGACGAGTTTAGGGAAGTGGTGAGCGAGCTTTTTCCTACTCACCCAAACACGGTGTGGCCTGATTATCGTATCGATCAGCCACGAGAGTTTGAAAGGGTAACTAATGATGAGATTCTTGCGGTTGCCAGGAGACTACCCAACAAGAAGGCGCCGGGACCAGATGGTATCCCGAATGAGGCGCTGAAAGTTGGTATGTTGACTGCAACCGATGCATTGCAGGGTTTACCAAGGCTGTTTAGAGAACGCGAAGTTCCCCGATGAGTGGAAAAGGCAGAGGTTGGTGTTAATACCGAAGCCGAACAAACCACCAGGGAACCGGGTTCAGTTCGCCCCATTTGTCTACTAGACGGGGCAGGTAAAGGTTTAGAACGCATCATAGTGCAACGGCTAAATGCACACATCGAGGAGGTCAACGGACTGTCTGACGACCAATTTGGTTTCAGAAGTCGTCGATCTACAGTTGATGCGATTCAACGGGTAGTGGACATTGTTTCGGTAGCTAGAAGTAGAAACAGATACAGTGGACGGTATTGTGCGGTTGTTACATTAGATGTTACTAATGCTTTTAACAGTGCTTCATGGTTGGCGATTGCAAATGCTTTACAGAGAATTAACACTCCTAAATATCTTTATGATATCATTGGTGATTATTTTAGGAATCGTGTGCTGATGTATGATACCACAGATGGACCGGCAGAGATTGCAGTCACATCGGGTGTACCTCAAGGCTCGGTACTTGGCCCAACGTTATGGAACCTCATGTACGACGGAGTCCTACGAGTTGCAATGGTGGAAGGTGCACGGATTATCGGCTATGCAGACGATATAGTACTGTTGGTGGAAGGTAATTGTGTTGATGATATTGAAATTCTCGTTTCCAGTCAGATTCGCATCATCGACCGATGGATGACCGACAACGGATTAAAGATAGCCCCGACCAAGACCGAGTTTATTATGGTCAGTTCCCATCAGAGGATACAGCATGGGGCTATCAGGGTAGGTGATCACGTAGTACATTCGTCGCGCAGCTTAAAGTACTTGGGGATGGTCCTAGATGACCGCCTCGATTACACTTCACACATCAGGTATGCGGTGGAGAGAGCGACGAAGCTATGGACCACCTTGGTAAGGATGATGCCTAATAAGGCAGGTCCGAGTAGTAATGCTAGGCGAGCAATTGCTCTTACTGTTGTGGCGAAGGTCCGGTATGCCTCGCCCATTTGGTGTCATACCCTTAGATTTGCTAACCGTAGACAATGGCTACGTCGGTTTTACCGGCCAGTAGTCCAGCGAGTTATCTCTTCTTTCAGGACAACTTCTCATGATGCAGTCTGCGTGCTTGCGGGAATGATCCGCTTCATCTCCTCCTGGACGAGGACTCCAGGACTTTTCATCGGAGACGAGCAGAGAACATCGCCGGATCGGTTGCACGTAACATGGAACGTGTCACAACTATGGAACGATGGCAACGAGAATGGGATGAGAGTGTTCACGGTCGGTGGACATACCGTCTCATACCCGACGTCAACAGATGGATAAGTAGAAGATTTGGTGGTGTAGATTTCTTTCTTTCTCAGTTTCTTTCCAGCCATGGCTTCTACGCCTACCAGCTTCATCGGATGCAGTTAACGGGTTCGCCGCTATGTGATGCGTGCGAGGAACCTGAGGACGCCGAACACACGATATTCCATTGTGTACGTCATCGTGAATTGATCATCAGACTTCAGCATCAAGTCGACGAGGAG
>NW_024412083.1:197500-202500 GCF_016920715.1 Anopheles arabiensis | reverse complement strand
ACGAGATGACCTACTTACCCGTTAGTTTTCCAAGTTGTATTATGTGTTGACTTAGTTGACGTGTCATGTGCTTGGATGATTAGCGTACGGGTCATGTATGGTGCGCTTGCTTCAGTTGAAGGGATGTACTAGTACAGTTGTATTAATCGTTTATTTCACGATCTGGTCTTTTGGCTGGATCGTGAAAAAACGCTAAGTCCCAAATCCTGAACTCGAGAAGAAAGCGCCAATGACAACGTTTTTGACTGGAGCTCCCTAGCATTCGGCTTTTTCTACTTTGAAGGGATGCACTGTTGTATGAATTGTTTATTCACGAACTGGTCGTTTGATTGGATCGTGAAAAAAACGCTCAGTCCCAAATCCTGAACTCGACAGGAAAGCGCTGATTGCAAACATTTTGACTGGAAGTCCCTTGAAAATGGCGTTTTCGTTATTGGCATTATGTTGCACGTTTATTGTGGCTAGAACATTAATTATTCACAAAATGGCACCAAAGCTTGGCAAAAGTCGCGAAACACTCCTATCTCGACGCACCAGCAATCGCAACTTGATGCAAAATAAATTGCACGAGCTAATGATACTTGTACCATGCACAGTACACCGTACCAAAATATACCCCTGAAAGTGTGCAATTTGGTGCTACCCTAGGGAATATGTATGGAGAAGCCTAGCTACGTGTGTCGCACGTTCCAAGTTGCATGGACGTCGAACAGAGGCATGCAAAAGCACCTATCTAGGGAATTACTCTACGTTCTAGTAGCAAGTGCGATTTTCCGGTCCAGCACGGCAGTACGCCTGCACGCATACACTCCATGTACCAAAAATGTACCAACCTAGGCGTTGCTCAGTAGCTTTTGGCGGCACATAGAAAAAGTATTCGAGTTCAGATTTTTGGGACTTAGCGTATTTTTAAAACTAATAACGAAAATTAAATTTTAAATCGGTAAACGGCTAGGAGTTGCTCAGTAGCTTTTTGCGCAACGTGGCAAAAGTATTCGAGTTCAGATTTCTAGGACGTAGCGTATTTTTCAATCATAATAAACCGAATCAAACATAACAATGATGAAACTTACACCATGTCCCAAGGTTGTGCACAAAACGTAACGATAAAGTGCTGGCGAAGTTAGAGGTGCACCAAAATTGTGTACCGATCAGGGAAAGTACTCTACGTTCCTATGATTTGGGTGAAAAGTGTTATTTAACTGCTGGTTAGAATAGACAGTTGCTTATCATACACATCGCAAACGAACACCCCTTAGTGAGCATTAGCAAAAGTCAATTGCACAAAGCAAATGCAATACAAACTGATCAAGTACATTAAAGAACGCTACGTAGCAGGACTTCTTTCCAAGAATGGTGTCCGCAACGGGAGGGCAAGCGTCCTTCCCAGGTTTTCCTAGTAAACCTTGTATGGTAAACATACCCAAGCGTGTCTGTAAGCACGCAACGAAAGTCACGAACGGGCACATACCTAGGGAATGTACTCTACGTACTTGGACTTTTGTCCAAGAATGGTGTCCGCGACGGTCGGGCACTGCGACGCAATAACCAAATCCTAGGATTGTAACTTTAGTGTGCACAAACATAAACATTAACGCGTTCGCTCGGGCTGCGCCGTCCGTGTTGAACACAAATGTGGGTGATTATATGCGTGGAGGGACAAAACATACGAGGAGGAGACAGTTTTCTGCACGATGTGCACAGAGCTCATTTCGTCGTCCCGGGCGAATGGAAAAACACAAACATCGCGAGTATCGTTCTAGGTTTCTGTCTATAAAAGGGCAGGCCAAAAGGTGACCGGTTGAGATAAGCATTTTAAGCATACAAACACTTTATTGGAACTTTTGATACAAAAACAAGGTACGTACATGTAGGTTGTACCAACATGGACATCTATGAATCGGCAGTACGCTCGGGCTGCGCCCTCCGTCTTGTACTTTCCTGATCGGTACACAGTTTTGGTGCACTGCTATTCCGACCGGCAACTTGTACCAACATATACATCCATGAACGCGTACGTAGTGTACTTTCCCTGATCGGTACACACTGTTGGTGCACGGCATAAGAAAAGAGCTAAAATGGTCAAACTCAATCCATTTCAACAATAGATAGTCGATAGTAGCTGTGCCGATGAAGTAGGGCACGATGCAAGTTAATGTTGTTTAATGAATAACATGTCCGCCATACATTTCAGTACAAAATTGCTCGGTCAGACCTACAAAGTGCTATATCTCGAATACGAGGCGTCGGACTGGGGGTTGTAGAACAATTTTAAGTTCGTCTAATGATTCTACATCCGATTCTGGATAGCGGTTTTTTGACCACTTTTCAATATTTTGTGACACCCCGAACCTAGGGGCAGCTCCCTAGCTTTTTTCAAAAATGTGCACCGATCGGGCCGGAGAGCTCGTGTGGCTCAAAACATGTTTTTCGCTAAAACACCTCAAAACGTGTCGAGAACGCACCCTAGCTCTTGTTTTTCAAAAGTTATGGCCATTTAAAGTGAGGTGGTTTTTGCTTCAAAATAGCTATTTTACCCGTCCCTATGGCCATGCTTTAAATTTTCACGAAAATGCCAGGTCAGACCTAGGGCGGGCCATATCTTGAATACTAAACGTCGCAGACATTGGTCGTAGAACAATTTTAAGTTCGTCTAATGATTCTACATCCGATTCTGGATAGCGGTTTTTGACCACTTTTCAATATTTTGTGACACCCCGAACCTAGGGGCAGCTCCTAGCTTTTTCAAAATGTGCACCGAACGGGCCGGAGAGCTCGTGTGGCTCAAAACATGTTTTTCGCTAAAACACCTCAAAACGTGTCGAGAACGCACCCTAGCTCTTGTTTTTCAAAAGTTATGGCCATTTAAAGTGAGGTGGTTTTTGCTTCAAAATAGCTATTTTACCCGTCCCTATGGCCATGCTTTAAATTTTCACGAAAATGCCAGGTCAGACCTAGGGCGGGCCATATCTTGAATACTAAACGTCGCAGACATTGGTCGTAGAACAATTTTAAGTTCGTCTAATGATTCTACATCCGATTCTGGATAGCGGTTTTTGACCACTTTTCAATATTTTGTGACACCCCGAACCTAGGGGCAGCTCCTAGCTTTTTTCAAAAATGTGCACCGAGCGGGCCGGAGAGCTCGTGTGGCTCAAAACATGTTTTTCGCTAAAACCCTCAAAACGTGTAAGGAACGCACCCTAGATGATAAAAAGTGCAATCAGAATGTCAATCGACAACTTTGTTGGGGTACCATTTTTACTCTACGGGCCAGTAGCTTAGGCGCGCCAACAGCGCTTTCCTTTCGGGTTCCCATTTTTGCCCTCCTGGGATTATGATCATTTGCTCATTGCCTACTATAGGGAGGGTACCTTGCTACGAGGTCAAACATGAAGATTGCACCAAATCGTAGTTTTACCTCTATTTAGTCGTAGGAGCATGGTTTGCAGTGGCAGTGGGTCATTAAGCCCCCGTTTGGGTCATACGTCCCTCCGCGATAAAAATCGTCGTATGCCTATAGTCCGAACTAATGAAGCAAAAGTGGTGTCTGGTGGGCTCTGCCGATGATTTTAACCTATGATTTTGAGCTTCCACCCTATAAAACGTTCCTGGAGCAGTACATCACGGGTCTACGGACCCAAAGACTTCGTCGTGATGGTTTCTAGTAAAAAGTTGTAACAGCTAAGGGTTTTGAATACGCGTATATTAACCATTGCTTGAAACTAAGCTTCGTTGTCTTTAAACTCTGCAAGACCAATCGAACTTCTTAGGGAAACCCGAAGGATTCACGCTAAGCTCGATGAGCTATTATGGGTAGTGGTGCATGATCTGGTGTTCCTTGGATCTAATCCAATGAATAAATTTATGAGGGTATATATGGTGCAGGGCACAAAGCGTGATGAAACCGGGTCTCCCTACCAAATGTGGCATATTTTTTCCCTGAGAGCGAAGCTCAGACCCACGTAGGGGAGAGCGAAGTGGAACTTAAATGTTCTATGCAGCAAATGTTCGCCATGCGGATAAACAAGTTGGAATAGTTCAATGTAGTGTAATGCAAACACGAATCGCAAATAACGATACGGGACCCAGAAGCAATTCTGCGGATCCCTCGGGGAGTGGTGAGTTGATATAAATTAGAGGTGAAAGTCCAAGTTGTTCAAGCTCCGGCTCGGCAGCCGATACGAGGTTCCTGTTGGGCTTTGTACATCGCGCAGAGGCGCCGTTCGGTTCTAGCAATGATTCCCGCCACCATGTTCCATGCGTGCAGAGATCCGTTAGAGCTCGTTCAATGTGTCCCGCCGTGATTACGAAAAGTCCAACAGTTGACCAAGTTGGGGTGCGTCAAGTAAACGCGCAGAGATGCCGTTCGGTTTAGAGCAATGTCTCCCGTATCACGTTGGAGTTCTTCCACTAGTGCAGAGAGATCGCTGAACCGTTCAATGTGTCCCGTCGTGGTGTGCTTGTACCGAACACTTAGGATACACCATGCTTTGTTGGTTTGGGATAGGAGTGGTCGCGCAACTGCCTCCACGCCGCAAAGTGCCAGTTCGGATTGAAGGTCAACTTTAGCCGTTCAATGCATCAGTCGGTGGGTGTTCAGATGGCATCACAACTTCCCCTAGGTGCTTAAGTTGGTTGGGTTGTAAAACATGTGCACATGCGCAGAGTATCGTGCGTACTAGCAAAGTCTCCCGTCACGGTGGTTATGAATGAGTTCCATTCAGTGCAGAGATCGTTAGTGCGTGCAATGTGTACCAGTCGATGTGTCGTACCGGAATACAACCCCGCTTAGAGGCCCGTCGCTCGAAGAGGACAAGCAAGAGTGCGCAGAGTGCCGTACTGGCCTAGCAATGTCTCCAGACAGACGTAGGAACACCCGACGCAGTGCAGAGAGTAGATCCGCTAGCCATGTGCAATGCATCCGACGTTGTCTGCTTGTGCAGTCTATCGAGTGGCGCCAACGACGCTCCGGCGTCACAGAACAAATCTCGGTGGTC
>NW_024412083.1:180000-190000 GCF_016920715.1 Anopheles arabiensis | reverse complement strand
CCGGAATGAGGCGGTGTGCCCACCGGACGTAACTGCTAGCTTGATGACTAGCCGCGTCGCTGTCCCAGGTGGCCTGCCACTCGGCGATGGTCCTATCTCGTTCCTCCTTCCTTAGCTGCGCGCTGCTTCCAGTCCCACGGCGGCTGTGCACCCTGGTGTCCTCGCGGATGGCTCTGCAGATCGGCAGTAGACCCGCCAGCAGCACTGCGGTCTCGTACCGAACCGTCCGGAACGTCCGGGCCACGGCGATGGCTGACTTGCGCTGGACTCGCTCCAGCAACCTGCGGCACTCGCGAGTGTTCAGCGCCTCGTGCCATACAGGTGCAGCGTAGCGCATAACCGAATCAGCCACCGCTGCCAGAAGACGGGACTTCGACATCTTCGGCCCCCGGTGGTTCGGCATCAACCGACTGACCGCCTGCGCGGTCTGCTCCGCCCGCTGCGTCACTGCAGTCACATGCGGCAACCAAGATAAATGGTCGTGGACCAACACGCCCAAGTGTTTGATATAACGCGAAAAAGGTACTGCTACTCCTCCCACGTTGATGGTTATGTGGCTTGGAGGCTGCTTCAGGCTAGAGATTATGGTCATCTCCGTCTTAGCCGGTGCCAGCTCCAAGTGGTGCTGCTGCATCCACTGGTCGACTGCTGACACCGCTGCTTCCGCCACTGCTGCAGACTCCTCCGGCGTCCTACCCGGGGCCAGGACGACCAGATCATCGGCGTAGCCAATGACTTTGACCTCGTCGGGTAGGGGAATCCGCAGCACCCCGTCGTACATTACGTTCCACAATGTTGGGCCCAAGATGGACCCTTGTGGAACTCCCGCGCTGACGCAACGTACGACGGGTCCCTCGCTGGTAGTGTAGATCAGCTCCCGATCCGAGAAATAAGACTGCAGGATTTTCAGCAGAGCTGAGGGACCCCTTTTCCCGCAACGCGTTGGCGATTGACTGCCAACTTGCAGTATTAAATGCGTTGCGGACATCCAGCGCAACCACCATCAGGCAACGTTTGTCGCGGCTGTTGGTGCGACCAAACGCGCTGGCCGTCTTGCCTGCGTCCACCAAGCTTTGGATGGCACTGATGGTGGATCGTCCACGGCGAAAGCCGTACTGCGCGTCCGAAAGCTGCGGTGAATCCGGGTCCTCGAGGTGTCTGTTCAGGCGATTGAGGATAAGCCGCTCCAGCACTTTGCCTAGTGCGTCCAGCATGCACAGTGGCCTGTAGGAGCTGCTTTCTCCGGGGGCTTTACCTGGCTTGGGCAGCAGTACCAAGCGCTGCCGTTTCCACTGTTGCGGAAACGTACCAGTGTTGAGGCAGTCCTGGTACACACGGCAGAGAACCCCGGGTACTTCTCAATCGCGACCTTCACCGCAGCATTGGGGATCCCATCCAGTCCTGGCGCCTTCCTTAAAGCCATATGAGCCGCGATCTCCTGCAGCTCTTCGGGGGTCACACGTTCTAAATTGACGCTCCCGAATCGACATCGCCGGTTTCCGGCCAAGAGACCGGTGGGTGGGTGGGGAACAGATCGGAAACGATCCGTCCCAGCTCGACCGGGTCTGTCTCAGGCGGTACACGACTGCCGCGCAGATGAGACAGAACAACCTGATACCCCACTCCAAACTCGTTCTCCTCGGCGATGTCGATAAGCTTAGCAAACTCTGCGCGTTTGCTAGCTTTAATGGCTTTCTCCAATCTGGTCTTCGCAGTCCGGTGCTCAGCTGCGGCGAGACTCCTCTCCTGCAGATCGGCGGTTAGGCGCATCCGTTCACGGGCCGCAATGCACTCATTCCGCAGCTCTTCAATTACCGGTGACCACCAAAAGACGTCGCGATGTTGATGCTGCAACACGTTGGGGCCCGCTGCATGGCAATGTCGCACGCGTCGACCATTGCGTCGACTAAGCCAGCATGGGTCGTCGCCTGTTCCACAAAGTTCACGTGCTCGAGAGCAGAACGGAAGCTGTCTACGTGGAACTGCGTGGTAATCCATCGCCTACCAGCGCAGATAACGCGCTGCCGGCCGGCTGACGGACCACCATTCGACGACCCGCGGGACTGTTGTTCTGCTTCCCCAACGGTGTATGTCACCAGTTGGTGATCGGACCGGGCAAACTCGTGCACCTCCCACGTTTCTGGCCGAGCGATGGACTGAGTGGCGAAGCAGACGTCAATGACGCTGCTGGTGGCCGCTCCTCTGCCAATGAACGTGGGTTGATTCCCGGAGTTGACCACTTGTAGCTGGACACTCTGCACTAGCTGCAGCAGATCTTCACCTCTCTGGCTGTTCCTGGCACTACCCCACTCCGTGTGCCAGGCGTTAAAATCGCCGGCGATGACGACGTGGGAGTGGGATGATGCCTCCAGCTGAACAGCAGCCAGAAAGCCTTCATAGTCCTCCTCTGGGCGTCTGGGTCGAGCGTAGCAGCTAATGAAGACGATGCCACCAATCTGTGCAGCTACAACTCCAGGCACAGGACTGCGCCACACCCGCTGGATTGGGTAGAGCTTGTAGCCACAACTGCTACCGATTTGACGGCATCATACGCCCAACGCCCGTTGTTCGCCGGTGGTCGGTAGATGTCCGACAGGAGCAGGACGTCAGCACGGTGTTCACGCGCTGCTTGGAGCGCCAAGTCCTGCCCTGCCTGACAGTGATCCACATTGATTTGCGCAACTTTCAGATTGAAGGCGAAGCCGGATGTTCGCAGCTCATGTGCCCAATGCGATGAGGTCCACCGCAGGCCGCGCACTTGACGTCGCTGGAGCAGTCCCGGGCTTTGTGACCTTCACTGCCACACCGGATGCAGAGTTGCTGACGGTCTGTCGGGGAACGGCATGCGTGAGCAAGGTGGCCGCGCTCCAGGCATCGATAGCAGCGTTGGCGCTCAGGTGCTGCCTTTTCGACGCCTCTGACTTTGCTGATGCAGCCACACAGTCGGAGCTTCGAACCCTCGAGGGCAGCGGCAGCCTTAGCGGGCAGGCGGACTCGAGCTCGCTGGGTGCCATCTTGCAGCTCCCACGCGCTCACTCGGGCGATTTCAATCGGCTCCTGGAACTCTCCCTCAATGGCCTTTTGATGTCCTCTACTGTTGCCAGAGGATCGATGTTCGTTATCAGGACATCGGCCATGTCGGTGATCACCCGGGCTAGTCCGGCGTCACCAACAATCTCCTGAACTTCTGCACGGACCAGGCTGGCGTTGGCCGAATTGCTTAACTCCATTCGGAGGTTTGCGGCGTGGCTGTGCTTGCCCATTTTAAGGTGGTCTGCAAGGCCCTTGTGCGGGTCTTGTTTAACCGCATCCCGAACTTTCCGGTACAACGTGTACCAGGAGTGTCCGGCACTCGGGACCACTCTCTATCTTGTCCGGCCTTGGCCAGACCTTTGCTGCTGCCGCTGCTGCTGTTGATGCGCCTGCTGCCGGAGTTGCGGCGGAACATACCGCTCACCCTGATGTTGCTGCTGACGCTGCTGCTGCTGTTGCTGCTGCTGACGCTGCTGCTGTCTACGCTGGTGCTGCTGCTGCTGTTGCTGCTGTGAGCCAGCGACCACCTGTTGCTGCTGCTGCTGCTGCTGCTGCTGCTGCTGCTGCTGCTGCTGTTGCTGTTGCTGCTGCTGCTGGGAACGTGGCTTACCCGTAGCTTTTCCGCGATATCTACGCCGCACGACCTCACTAAAGGTGAGTTCCGGCACAACGTCTACGCGGACGGTTGTCGATGCCTCGCTGCGCGGCGGCATGACTGCGCGCGACGTCGACGCGCGGGGCTGCTCCTGCTCGTGCTGGTTCCGCTGCTGCTGTTGTTGTTGCTGCAGCTGCGGCGCAGAGGGTCGGCGCGGCAACGGAGTCGGAGGTTGGCGCGGACTAGCTGACGGTTGTCCGCCGGCAACCTTTGCTGCCAGAAGAGAGTTTAGCACGTCTCGGTCGCGCTGATGTGCGGCGGCGAGCTTCTCCATCTGTGCCTCCAACTTCTCCTCTCGTCGTTTTGCCTCCTCCTTTCCTCTTGCAGCAGTTGGCACATGCCAGTTATCTGCTCGGAGAGGCGAGCATTTTGCTCCTTCATTTCTGCATTCTGCTCCTCTAGTCGTTGGATTGTTGCCTTAAGCAACTCGAGCTCCGGTGTGGCCGTGGCGGCCTTGGATGCCACGGCGGGCTTGTTGTTGCCTGTGACACTGACCCTAGGCAGCGCCACTCGAGGCTCGGTCACAAACAGCTTCGAGCCAGATGCCAAGCTGC
The DNA here is from genome assembly GCF_016920715.1 of Anopheles arabiensis. Taxonomy (NCBI): domain Eukaryota; kingdom Metazoa; phylum Arthropoda; class Insecta; order Diptera; family Culicidae; genus Anopheles; species Anopheles arabiensis. Next base: position 185,758 of record NW_024412083.1, on the reverse strand, counting down.
TACGGCAGTCCACAGAGACTGACCTCGCACTCGCGCGCGTTGACATCCCGGATGATGCCATCATCTTTGTCGACTTTCAGGTTGGTGGGTTAAATAACCCTGGGGTCGATGTGACCCCGGGGGTCGGTTGACCCCGGGGGTCGAGATGACCCCAAGTATGCAGCGCCGTCTAGCTGGTGTTCTGCCGCTCAATCGCTGCTGTAGAATCCTTCTTCCACGCTGGTTTTTCCACTATGGTCCGACTTGCGACCCCCCTGGTGGGCTGGGGGGGAGGGGTGGCGGGTGGCGAAAAATTACGAGAGGGTGCGTCGCTCACGTGGGGAATGGATCCGCACCAATCCCGAATTTTTCCGGCACTTTTTCACGTCCAAATTGCGCTGCCCGCTTTTTCGACCGTTTTTGAACCTATTTTAGGGATTTTTCGAAAAATTCGAGCAGTTTTCGAGTTGCTCGAACTACTCGAATCGAGCAGATTCGAGCTGCCGCGGGCACTACACTTCTTCCCCGAATTTTCTGCGTACTTTTTGTAAACTCGAGCACTTTTCGAGCAGTAACGGACTTTTCAAATTTTTGCCCCTTGGGAACTGCTCCCCGGACAAAATTTGTCCCTTGGGTATTATAGAACTGTCACCAAGAAACGTCAAAAAAATTTTTTTCACGATTTTCAAATTTTTTGATGCAATCTTATTGTACGCATAAAAACAAGCACAACGGTGAAAACCGCACACGAATCCGAGCAAAACTCGCGGAGTTATTCGCGATTTGCTATTTATTTCGATTTTTCCGAAAGCACGTGCTCCGGCGGTAGCACCCCCGACACTTTTTATTTTCTCGTTTTTTCACCGATTTTCGTTCTGTTTTTTTTAAATTCACGTTCAGCGTCACTACGCGCACCTTTAAAATCACATCCGGCACGAATCCGTGCGTTTTTCACTGAGTTATTCACATTCAAAGTTCCCCATACAAATTGTATGGGGATGTAAACACACACTTTTATGCACTTTAAACTTCTCAAAACGTCTCGAAAACACTTTTAAACGCTTTAGAAGCGTCAAATTATCCAGAATCGAGTGTTTCCGGCGCTGATATCACACAGTTTTGCGCATTTTTTCCACACCCGGAAATTTGGTACTACCGGGGGGGGGCAAATGTACACAGAACAACACGAATTTTTTTAAAGCGCAAAAAATCACAGAAATTCGACCAAATAACACTATCTATAGGTAAATTGGGTGCTCTGAACACGATTTTGAGGGTTTCAGAGCGATCCGAGGCCGTTTTACACACTTTTTTTGCACACTTTGTCGGAGCGTGTTTACATGCGTCTGTACCCGACGGCTACTCGATGAACACTACTACAGGGATAACTGGCTTGTGGCCGCCAAGCGTTCATAGCGACGTGGCTTTTGATCCTTCGATGTCGGCTCTTCCTATCATTGTGAAGCAAAATTCACCAAGCGTAGGATTGTTCACCCTTTCAAGGGAACGTGAGCTGGGTTTAGACCGTCGTGAGACAGGTTAGTTTTACCCTACTGGTGTGTGCTTATAGTCGCTATCTTAACGGAATTCCTGTGCAGTACGAGAGGAACCACAGGTACGGACCACTGGCTCAATACTAGTCCGACCGGACTTTGGTATGACGCTACGTCCGCTGGATTATGCCTGAACGCCTCTAAGGTCGTAGCCAATCCGAGCTGATAGCGCTTCTCAAACCCATTAGGTGTTCGGAAGCTAGCGGGCCTAACAACCCTCTGAGATCCGTTGGAGTCTGCGTCTGCAGCCCGGCGTCTCATCCCGCTATACCTAGGCCGCAATGAGTGGAGTTCGCTGCACGTGTTAGTACCGTAACTGGGAACGCCGTTGGCTTGAGCTCTGCCCAACGTGGATATACCTAGTTTCGACACCTATCAACCGCCCGCAAACGACGGGACTTCAGGCTGGGAGCTGCGAGTTGTAGAGATGCGTTCGCATCGATCCTCTCAGGCGACCCATGCTTGGTGGTTTGTCCGTGTGCCCCTTCCTCGATGTGCGCAAGCTCGTCTTGGTCTGGGGACCACGTCGACACAGGGGATACTCTTGTGAGAGCATGAGTGTACTAAGTTGAGTGTAGCAAGGGAACGCGTGCCCCTTCCTCGTTGGCGTAACTAACCATCTTGGTCTGGGGACCGTGGTACCGTGCTCTGGTGAAGCTTGGTGCGTGCTCCTTCCTTGTCAGACGAGTGACTTGACCTGGTCTGGAGACCGTTCCTTTATACTAGTGGACAAGAGTTGGCTTCTTCCGTGTCAGACGAGTGACTTGACATAGGATGGAGAAGGACACTTAACACTAATGAGCTTGTCGGCGTGCCTCGTTCTCGACTTGATTGTCTTGATGTGAGGACCGTGCGGACCACACCAGTAAGCTTACACATGCTCGTTACAAGTTGTATAAGTTGACCCGTTTGGCCCGGTTGCCTTGCACATGATGGTGTTGACCATGTTCGGTTAACAGGTCGTGTGTCGAGGTGGTCGGCCTTGGTAGTAGGATGTCTTGTGCATGTGACGTGTTGACCTGGTTTGGTCGGTGTGTCGTCGTGTACGAGATGACCTACTTACCCGTTAGTTTTCCAAGTTGTATTATGTGTTGACTTAGTTGACGTGTCATGTGCTTGGATGATTAGCGTACGGGTCATGTATGGTGCGCTTGCTTCAGTTGAAGGGATGTACTAGTACAGTTGTATTAATCGTTTATTTCACGATCTGGTCTTTTGGCTGGATCGTGAAAAAAACGCTAAGTCCCAAATCCTGAACTCGAGAAGAAAGCGCCAATGACAACGTTTTTGACTGGAGCTCCCTAGCATTCGGCTTTTTCTACTTTGAAGGGATGCACTGTTGTATGAATTGTTTATTCACGAACTGGTCGTTTGATTGGATCGTGAAAAAAACGCTCAGTCCCAAATCCTGAACTCGACAGGAAAGCGCTGATTGCAAACATTTTGACTGGAAGTCCCTTGAAAATGGCGTTTTCGTTATTGGCATTATGTTGCACGTTTATTGTGGCTAGAACATTAATTATTCACAAAATGGCACCAAAGCTTGGCAAAAGTCGCGAAACACTCCTATCTCGACGCACCAGCAATCGCAACTTGATGCAAAATAAATTGCACGAGCTAATGATACTTGTACCATGCACAGTACACCGTACCAAAATATACCCCTGAAAGTGTGCAATTTGGTGCTACCCTAGGGAATATGTATGGAGAAGCCTAGCTACGTGTGTCGCACGTTCCAAGTTGCATGGACGTCGAACAGAGGCATGCAAAAGCACCTATCTAGGGAATTACTCTACGTTCTAGTAGCAAGTGCGATTTTCCGGTCCAGCACGGCAGTACGCCTGCACGCATACACTCCATGTACCAAAATGTACCAACCTAGGCGTTGCTCAGTAGCTTTTGGCGGCACATAGAAAAAGTATTCGAGTTCAGATTTTTGGGACTTAGCGTATTTTTAAAACTAATAACGAAAATTAAATTTTAAATCGGTAAACGGCTAGGAGTTGCTCAGTAGCTTTTTGCGCAACGTGGCAAAAGTATTCGAGTTCAGATTTCTAGGACGTAGCGTATTTTTCAATCATAATAAACCGAATCAAACATAACAATGATGAAACTTACACCATGTCCCAAGGTTGTGCACAAAACGTAACGATAAAGTGCTGGCGAAGTTAGAGGTGCACCAAAATTGTGTACCGATCAGGGAAAGTACTCTACGTTCCTATGATTTGGGTGAAAAGTGTTATTTAACTGCTGGTTAGAATAGACAGTTGCTTATCATACACATCGCAAACGAACACCCCTTAGTGAGCATTAGCAAAAGTCAATTGCACAAAGCAAATGCAATACAAACTGATCAAGTACATTAAAGAACGCTACGTAGCAGGACTTCTTTCCAAGAATGGTGTCCGCAACGGGAGGGCAAGCGTCCTTCCCAGGTTTTCCTAGTAAACCTTGTATGGTAAACATACCCAAGCGTGTCTGTAAGCACGCAACGAAAGTCACGAACGGGCACATACCTAGGGAATGTACTCTACGTACTTGGACTTTTGTCCAAGAATGGTGTCCGCGACGGTCGGGCACTGCGACGCAATAACCAAATCCTAGGATTGTAACTTTAGTGTGCACAAACATAAACATTAACGCGTTCGCTCGGGCTGCGCCGTCCGTGTTGAACACAAATGTGGGTGATTATATGCGTGGAGGGACAAAACATACGAGGAGGAGACAGTTTTCTGCACGATGTGCACAGAGCTCATTTCGTCGTCCCGGGCGAATGGAAAAACACAAACATCGCGAGTATCGTTCTAGGTTTCTGTCTATAAAAGGGCAGGCCAAAAGGTGACCGGTTGAGATAAGCATTTTAAGCATACAAACACTTTATTGGAACTTTTGATACAAAAACAAGGTACGTACATGTAGGTTGTACCAACATGGACATCTATGAACGCGTACGCTCGGGCTGCGCCTCCGTCTTGTACTTTCCCTGATCGGTACACAGTTTTGGTGCACTGCTATTCCGACCGGCAACTTGTACCAACATATACATCCATGAACGCGTACGTAGTGTACTTTCCCTGATCGGTACACACTGTTGGTGCACGGCATAAGAAAAGAGCTAAAATGGTCAAACTCAATCCATTTCAACAATAGATAGTCGATAGTAGCTGTGCCGATGAAGTAGGGCACGATGCAAGTTAATGTTGTTTAATGAATAACATGTCCGCCATACATTTCAGTACAAAATTGCTCGGTCAGACCTACAAAGTGCTATATCTCGAATACGAGGCGTCGGACTGGGGGTTGTAGAACAATTTTAAGTTCGTCTAATGATTCTACATCCGATTCTGGATAGCGGTTTTTGACCACTTTTCAATATTTTGTGACACCCCGAACCTAGGGGCAGCTCCCTAGCTTTTTTTCAAAAATGTGCACCGATCGGGCCGGAGAGCTCGTGTGGCTCAAAACATGTTTTTCGCTAAACACCTCAAAACGTGTCGAGAACGCACCCTAGCTCTTGTTTTTCAAAAGTTATGGCCATTTAAAGTGAGGTGGTTTTTGCTTCAAAATAGCTATTTTACCCGTCCCTATGGCCATGCTTTAAATTTTCACGAAAATGCCAGGTCAGACCTAGGGCGGGCCATATCTTGAATACTAAACGTCGCAGACATTGGTCGTAGAACAATTTTAAGTTCGTCTAATGATTCTACATCCGATTCTGGATAGCGGTTTTTTGACCACTTTTCAATATTTTGTGACACCCCGAACCTAGGGGCAGCTCCCTAGCTTTTTTTCAAAAATGTGCACCGAACGGGCCGGAGAGCTCGTGTGGCTCAAAACATGTTTTTCGCTAAAACACCTCAAAACGTGTCGAGAACGCACCCTAGCTCTTGTTTTTCAAAAGTTATGGCCATTTAAAGTGAGGTGGTTTTTGCTTCAAAATAGCTATTTTACCCGTCCCTATGGCCATGCTTTAAATTTTCACGAAAATGCCAGGTCAGACCTAGGGCGGGCCATATCTTGAATACTAAACGTCGCAGACATTGGTCGTAGAACAATTTTAAGTTCGTCTAATGATTCTACATCCGATTCTGGATAGCGGTTTTTGACCACTTTTCAATATTTTGTGACACCCCGAACCTAGGGGCAGCTCCTAGCTTTTTCAAAAATGTGCACCGAGCGGGCCGGAGAGCTCGTGTGGCTCAAAACATGTTTTTCGCTAAAACCCC
>NW_024412083.1:162500-165000 GCF_016920715.1 Anopheles arabiensis | reverse complement strand
CGTTATTGGCATTATGTTGCACGTTTATTGTGGCTAGAACATTAATTATTCACAAAATGGCACCAAAGCTTGGCAAAAGTCGCGAAACACTCCTATCTCGACGCACCAGCAATCGCAACTTGATGCAAAATAAATTGCACGAGCTAATGATACTTGTACCATGCACAGTACACCGTACCAAAATATACCCCTGAAAGTGTGCAATTTGGTGCTACCCTAGGGAATATGTATGGAGAAGCCTAGCTACGTGTGTCGCACGTTCCAAGTTGCATGGACGTCGAACAGAGGCATGCAAAAGCACCTATCTAGGGAATTACTCTACGTTCTAGTAGCAAGTGCGATTTTCCGGTCCAGCACGGCAGTACGCCTGCACGCATACACTCCATGTACCAAAATGTACCAACCTAGGCGTTGCTCAGTAGCTTTTGGCGGCACATAGAAAAAGTATTCGAGTTCAGATTTTTGGGACTTAGCGTATTTTTAAAACTAATAACGAAAATTAAATTTTAAATCGGTAAACGGCTAGGAGTTGCTCAGTAGCTTTTTGCGCAACGTGGCAAAAGTATTCGAGTTCAGATTTCTAGGACGTAGCGTATTTTTCAATCATAATAAACCGAATCAAACATAACAATGATGAAACTTACACCATGTCCCAAGGTTGTGCACAAAACGTAACGATAAAGTGCTGGCGAAGTTAGAGGTGCACCAAAATTGTGTACCGATCAGGGAAAGTACTCTACGTTCCTATGATTTGGGTGAAAAGTGTTATTTAACTGCTGGTTAGAATAGACAGTTGCTTATCATACACATCGCAAACGAACACCCCTTAGTGAGCATTAGCAAAAGTCAATTGCACAAAGCAAATGCAATACAAACTGATCAAGTACATTAAAGAACGCTACGTAGCAGGACTTCTTTCCAAGAATGGTGTCCGCAACGGGAGGGCAAGCGTCCTTCCCAGGTTTTCCTAGTAAACCTTGTATGGTAAACATACCCAAGCGTGTCTGTAAGCACGCAACGAAAGTCACGAACGGGCACATACCTAGGGAATGTACTCTACGTACTTGGACTTTTGTCCAAGAATGGTGTCCGCGACGGTCGGGCACTGCGACGCAATAACCAAATCCTAGGATTGTAACTTTAGTGTGCACAAACATAAACATTAACGCGTTCGCTCGGGCTGCGCCGTCCGTGTTGAACACAAATGTGGGTGATTATATGCGTGGAGGGACAAAAACATACGAGGAGGAGACAGTTTTCTGCACGATGTGCACAGAGCTCATTTCGTCGTCCCGGGCGAATGGAAAACACAAACATCGCGAGTATCGTTCTAGGTTTCTGTCTATAAAAGGGCAGGCCAAAAGGTGACCGGTTGAGATAAGCATTTTAAGCATACAAACACTTTATTGGAACTTTTGATACAAAAACAAGGTACGTACATGTAGGTTGTACCAACATGGACATCTATGAACGCGTACGCTCGGGCTGCGCCCTCCGTCTTGTACTTTCCTGATCGGTACACAGTTTTGGTGCACTGCTATTCCGACCGGCAACTTGTACCAACATATACATCCATGAACGCGTACGTAGTGTACTTTCCCTGATCGGTACACACTGTTGGTGCACGGCATAAGAAAAGAGCTAAAATGGTCAAACTCAATCCATTTCAACAATAGATAGTCGATAGTAGCTGTGCCGATGAAGTAGGGCACGATGCAAGTTAATGTTGTTTAATGAATAACATGTCCGCCATACATTTCAGTACAAAATTGCTCGGTCAGACCTACAAAGTGCTATATCTCGAATACGAGGCGTCGGACTGGGGGTTGTAGAACAATTTTAAGTTCGTCTAATGATTCTACATCCGATTCTGGATAGCGGTTTTTGACCACTTTTCAATATTTTGTGACACCCCGAACCTAGGGGCAGCTCCTAGCTTTTTCAAAAATGTGCACCGATCGGGCCGGAGAGCTCGTGTGGCTCAAAACATGTTTTTCGCTAAAACACCTCAAAACGTGTCGAGAACGCACCCTAGCTCTTGTTTTTCAAAAGTTATGGCCATTTAAAGTGAGGTGGTTTTTGCTTCAAAATAGCTATTTTACCCGTCCCTATGGCCATGCTTTAAATTTTCACGAAAATGCCAGGTCAGACCTAGGGCGGGCCATATCTTGAATACTAAACGTCGCAGACATTGGTCGTAGAACAATTTTAAGTTCGTCTAATGATTCTACATCCGATTCTGGATAGCGGTTTTTGACCACTTTTCAATATTTTGTGACACCCCGAACCTAGGGGCAGCTCCTAGCTTTTTTCAAAATGTGCACCGAACGGGCCGGAGAGCTCGTGTGGCTCAAAACATGTTTTTCGCTAAAACACCTCAAAACGTGTCGAGAACGCACCCTAGATGATAAAAAGTGCAATCAGAATGTCAATCGACAACTTTGTTGGGGGTACCATTTTTACTCTACGGGCCAGTAGCTTAGGCGCGCCAACAGCGCTT
>NW_024412083.1:152500-155000 GCF_016920715.1 Anopheles arabiensis | reverse complement strand
ACATTCTGTCAAGCGGGATACTGAACTCGAGAGGATAATACCTCTGCGCGGATTAGACTAGGGTACGGTTTATGGCATAATTAGGATGTACACGGGCTGGCGGATGAACCCGCCGAACTCTTAGCAAAGCAGGGTGAAACCTGCTTGAAACGGGGAGGGCTAAGGGGATTCTGTCACCGCTCTATTAAAACTTAGCAAGTCTTAGGTAGCGCTCAAGACTGTCGCCATACGATACGCTCTATGGCAAATGCAGGTGTGGGTGGGTTCAGCCCCACTTTGCTCCGGTTCGGCACTGAGCCCGTCGTCTCATAAGGGCGCGGGCCAACCCTCGCGTGGAGCTCCCTGTTTCATAGCCACCCACGGAACCAAATAGGAGACTGCATAAACAGACGCGGATAGCGGGCCTGAGTTTGAGCCCAATAGAATGAGTAACACGAAAACTAAGAAGGTCAAAAAGACCAAGGGGTTGACAAGAAAGATCCGACCAAGCGTTCATGGATCTTCAAGATCGAATGGAGGCGATGCGTTTTGGGATAAGCAAACTCGATGATGAGTCTTCCCATTTTACGCTAGTTACGGTAATGATGGACTTCCTCGATGAGGTAATGTCCGAATTTCGAAGGTACAGAGCCGTAAATCGCATGCAGCAGGTCCTCGACCGTCAAACGCAAACGTCGTTTGACGGTAACGATGGATTCGGGCCGCAAACGCGAAAAGGCAGAAGACCAGTGGCTGATGACCAACAGCCTGGTTCAAGTGGGTTGCAAAGATTGCAACAACAACAACAACAACCATCGAGGTTGACCCCTGTTAGGGAAGCGGTGGAAAATATTCCAAGTCCGAGAAACGGACCGAATATTAATGAGGGTAGAATTAATAAGAGGAAGAAGAAGAAGAGCAAGAAGAAGCAGAATAAGCCCAGGAAGCGGCCTGAGGCTCTGCTGATATCGGACTGCACTTCCGAGGAGCTGGCGAAATTGCTCAAGGAAATGAAGCAGTCCGATGCTCTTAAATCGGTTGGAGACAATCTCTAAGGTCCGACGGGCCCAGAATGGAGGCATGTTGCTAGAACTTAAGCAGGGTAGTTCTGCTAGTGCAATTGCCCCAAAGGTTAAGGAAGCGGTGAAGGGCAAGGCGTCAGTGAGAACGCTAGCTCCTTCTAAAATGATTGAGATCATGCATCTCGATGAAATTACCACCCCAGAGGAGGTTGCGGAGTCTGTCAAAGCACAGCTCAACATCGAGATAGAAACAGATCGTATCAAAATGAAGAAAGGCCGCGCGGCCGGTACGCAGTGGGCACGGATCAACGTATCGCTGCCAGACTTTCAAAGCTTCTTGAATTTGGGAAAGCTGAAAGTTGGTTGGTCGATATGCCATATCCGCGAGGTTATGGAAGAGCAGAAATGCTATAAGTGTTGGAAGGTAGGCCATACGAGCTACCATTGTAGGGAACCAGACAGAAGTAATCTGTGCTGGAAATGCGGTTTGAGTGGACACAAGAAGCAAGCTTGTACCAACTCTGTCAAGTGTTTGGATTGCGGTACGAGGTCACAGAACCTTCACGCAACGGGCAGTTATATGTGTCCCCGTAGGCGAACGATTAGACCATAATGGTTAGGTTGCTACAACATAACCAGAATCATAGTTATGCTGCATTTCAATTAATGTGGCAAACGATTAGGGAAGAATCTGCGGATATAGTGTTGATTGCAGATCCGTATCTGGCAACAACCAACGTCAAAGTGTTACGCAATGACGATAACACAGCAGCGGTAGTGGTTAACGCGGACTTACCAGTTAAGGTAGTCAGTAAGGCTCTGAAGGGTTTAATGATAGTTGACATAGGTGATATGCGAGTGGTTAGCGTTTACGCGCCACCTAGATTTAGTATGGAAGAGTTCCAGAACATGTTGGATAACACGGTAATGGCCGTAACCGGTATCCACAAATTCGTTATCGGGGGACTTCAACGCTTGGTCATCAAGTTGGAACAACCAACTTGGCGAGCGTGGAGAAACCCAGAAACGAAGAGGTGAGTTGGTTTTATCAACCTTTGCGCAGATTGACGCAATTTTATTGAACGACGGCAGCACCCCAACTTATGTTGGACCAGGGCGCACGTCAGTAGTTGATCTTACTTTTGCGAGCCGAACCGTAGCAAGATCATTTAAGTGGGAGGTGTTATCTAGCTATATGAACTCTGATCATCGTGCAATACGAATAGATCTTGAGACGCAAAGCGTGCGTAATCTGTCCCGACCCATAACGGGATGGAGCATCAAGTATTTTAGCAAAGATATATTTGAAGTTATGATGCAAGCCGCTTTTGAGACCGAGGTCACAACAAGCGAAGACTTAATGCGTATACTTGTCACGGCGTGTAATGCGACGATGACTAAACGTAAGAGGTACACTCCTAACAAGAGTGCATTTTGGTGGACGTTAGAGATTGAGGCACTTCGCAAAGAGTGCAAACACCGCGATCGATTAGCGCAAA
>NW_024412083.1:135000-147500 GCF_016920715.1 Anopheles arabiensis | reverse complement strand
ATCGCAACTTGATGCAAAATAAATTGCACGAGCTAATGATACTTGTACCATGCACAGTACACCGTACCAAAATATACCCCTGAAAGTGTGCAATTTGGTGCTACCCTAGGGAATATGTATGGAGAAGCCTAGCTACGTGTGTCGCACGTTCCAAGTTGCATGGACGTCGAACAGAGGCATGCAAAAGCACCTATCTAGGGAATTACTCTACGTTCTAGTAGCAAGTGCGATTTTCCGGTCCAGCACGGCAGTACGCCTGCACGCATACACTCCATGTACCAAAATGTACCAACCTAGGCGTTGCTCAGTAGCTTTTGGCGGCACATAGAAAAAGTATTCGAGTTCAGATTTTTGGGACTTAGCGTATTTTTAAAACTAATAACGAAAATTAAATTTTAAATCGGTAAACGGCTAGGAGTTGCTCAGTAGCTTTTTGCGCAACGTGGCAAAAGTATTCGAGTTCAGATTTCTAGGACGTAGCGTATTTTTCAATCATAATAAACCGAATCAAACATAACAATGATGAAACTTACACCATGTCCCAAGGTTGTGCACAAAACGTAACGATAAAGTGCTGGCGAAGTTAGAGGTGCACCAAAATTGTGTACCGATCAGGGAAAGTACTCTACGTTCCTATGATTTGGGTGAAAAGTGTTATTTAACTGCTGGTTAGAATAGACAGTTGCTTATCATACACATCGCAAACGAACACCCCTTAGTGAGCATTAGCAAAAGTCAATTGCACAAAGCAAATGCAATACAAACTGATCAAGTACATTAAAGAACGCTACGTAGCAGGACTTCTTTCCAAGAATGGTGTCCGCAACGGGAGGGCAAGCGTCCTTCCCAGGTTTTCCTAGTAAACCTTGTATGGTAAACATACCCAAGCGTGTCTGTAAGCACGCAACGAAAGTCACGAACGGGCACATACCTAGGGAATGTACTCTACGTACTTGGACTTTTGTCCAAGAATGGTGTCCGCGACGGTCGGGCACTGCGACGCAATAACCAAATCCTAGGATTGTAACTTTAGTGTGCACAAACATAAACATTAACGCGTTCGCTCGGGCTGCGCCGTCCGTGTTGAACACAAATGTGGGTGATTATATGCGTGGAGGGACAAAAACATACGAGGAGGAGACAGTTTTCTGCACGATGTGCACAGAGCTCATTTCGTCGTCCCGGGCGAATGGAAAACACAAACATCGCGAGTATCGTTCTAGGTTTCTGTCTATAAAAGGGCAGGCCAAAAGGTGACCGGTTGAGATAAGCATTTTAAGCATACAAACACTTTATTGGAACTTTTGATACAAAAACAAGGTACGTACATGTAGGTTGTACCAACATGGACATCTATGAACGCGTACGCTCGGGCTGCGCCCTCCGTCTTGTACTTTCCTGATCGGTACACAGTTTTGGTGCACTGCTATTCCGACCGGCAACTTGTACCAACATATACATCCATGAACGCGTACGTAGTGTACTTTCCCTGATCGGTACACACTGTTGGTGCACGGCATAAGAAAAGAGCTAAAATGGTCAAACTCAATCCATTTCAACAATAGATAGTCGATAGTAGCTGTGCCGATGAAGTAGGGCACGATGCAAGTTAATGTTGTTTAATGAATAACATGTCCGCCATACATTTCAGTACAAAATTGCTCGGTCAGACCTACAAAGTGCTATATCTCGAATACGAGGCGTCGGACTGGGGGTTGTAGAACAATTTTAAGTTCGTCTAATGATTCTACATCCGATTCTGGATAGCGGTTTTTGACCACTTTTCAATATTTTGTGACACCCCGAACCTAGGGGCAGCTCCTAGCTTTTTCAAAAATGTGCACCGATCGGGCCGGAGAGCTCGTGTGGCTCAAAACATGTTTTCGCTAAAACACCTCAAAACGTGTCGAGAACGCACCCTAGCTCTTGTTTTTCAAAAGTTATGGCCATTTAAAGTGAGGTGGTTTTTGCTTCAAAATAGCTATTTTACCCGTCCCTATGGCCATGCTTTAAATTTTCACGAAAATGCCAGGTCAGACCTAGGGCGGGCCATATCTTGAATACTAAACGTCGCAGACATTGGTCGTAGAACAATTTTAAGTTCGTCTAATGATTCTACATCCGATTCTGGATAGCGGTTTTTTGACCACTTTTCAATATTTTGTGACACCCCGAACCTAGGGGCAGCTCCCTAGCTTTTTTCAAAAATGTGCACCGAACGGGCCGGAGAGCTCGTGTGGCTCAAAACATGTTTTTCGCTAAAACACCTCAAAACGTGTCGAGAACGCACCCTAGCTCTTGTTTTTCAAAAGTTATGGCCATTTAAAGTGAGGTGGTTTTTGCTTCAAAATAGCTATTTTACCCGTCCCTATGGCCATGCTTTAAATTTTCACGAAAATGCCAGGTCAGACCTAGGGCGGGCCATATCTTGAATACTAAACGTCGCAGACATTGGTCGTAGAACAATTTTAAGTTCGTCTAATGATTCTACATCCGATTCTGGATAGCGGTTTTTTGACCACTTTTCAATATTTTGTGACACCCCGAACCTAGGGGCAGCTCCCTAGCTTTTTTCAAAAATGTGCACCGAGCGGGCCGGAGAGCTCGTGTGGCTCAAAACATGTTTTTCGCTAAAACCCCTCAAAACGTGTAAGGAACGCACCCTAGATGATAAAAGTGCAATCAGAATGTCAATCGACAACTTTGTTGGGGGTACCATTTTACTCTACGGGCCAGTAGCTTAGGCGCGCCAACAGCGCTTTCCTTTCGGGTTCCCATTTTTGCCCTCCTGGGATTATGATCATTTGCTCATTGCCTACTATAGGGAGGGTACCTTGCTACGAGGTCAAACATGAAGATTGCACCAAATCGTAGTTTTTACCTCTATTTAGTCGTAGGAGCATGGTTTGCAGTGGCAGTGGGTCATTAAGCCCCCGTTTGGGTCATACGTCCCCTCCGCGATAAAAATCGTCGTATGCCTATAGTCCGAACTAATGAAGCAAAAGTGGTGTCTGGTGGGCTCTGCCGATGATTTTAACCTATGATTTTGAGCTTCCACCCTATAAAAACGTTCCTGGAGCAGTACATCACGGGTCTACGGACCCAAAGACTTCGTCGTGATGGTTTCTAGTAAAAAGTTGTAACAGCTAAGGGTTTTGAATACGCGTATATTAACCATTGCTTGAAACTAAGCTTCGTTGTCTTTAAACTCTGCAAGACCAATCGAACTTCTTAGGGAAACCCGAAGGATTCACGCTAAGCTCGATGAGCTATTATGGGTAGTGGTGCATGATCTGGTGTTCCTTGGATCTAATCCAATGAATAAATTTATGAGGGTATATATGGTGCAGGGCACAAAGCGTGATGAAACCGGGTCTCCCTACCAAATGTGGCATATTTTTTCCCTGAGAGCGAAGCTCAGACCCACGTAGGGGAGAGCGAAGTGGAACTTAAATGTTCTATGCAGCAAATGTTCGCCATGCGGATAAACAAGTTGGAATAGTTCAATGTAGTGTAATGCAAACACGAATCGCAATAACGATACGGGACCCAGAAGCAATTCTGCGGATCCCTCGGGGAGTGGTGAGTTGATATAAATTAGAGGTGAAAGTCCAAGTTGTTCAAGCTCCGGCTCGGCAGCCGATACGAGGTTCCTGTTGGGCTTTGTACATCGCGCAGAGGCGCCGTTCGGTTCTAGCAATGATTCCCGCCACCATGTTCCATGCGTGCAGAGATCCGTTAGAGCTCGTTCAATGTGTCCCGCCGTGATTACGAAAAGTCCAACAGTTGACCAAGTTGGGGTGCGTCAAGTAAACGCGCAGAGATGCCGTTCGGTTTAGAGCAATGTCTCCCGTATCACGTTGGAGTTCTTCCACTAGTGCAGAGAGATCGCTGAACCGTTCAATGTGTCCCGTCGTGGTGTGCTTGTACCGAACACTTAGGATACACCATGCTTTGTTGGTTTGGGATAGGAGTGGTCGCGCAACTGCCTCCACGCCGCAAAGTGCCAGTTCGGATTGAAGGTCAACTTTAGCCGTTCAATGCATCAGTCGGTGGGTGTTCAGATGGCATCACAACTTCCCTAGGTGCTTAAGTTGGTTGGGTTGTAAAACATGTGCACATGCGCAGAGTATCGTGCGTACTAGCAAAGTCTCCCGTCACGGTGGTTATGAATGAGTTCCATTCAGTGCAGAGAGATCGTTAGTGCGTGCAATGTGTACCAGTCGATGTGTCGTACCGGAATACAACCCCGCTTAGAGGCCCGTCGCTCGAAGAGGACAAGCAAGAGTGCGCAGAGTGCCGTACTGGCCTAGCAATGTCTCCAGACAGACGTAGGAACACCCGACGCAGTGCAGAGAGTAGATCCGCTAGCCATGTGCAATGCATCCGACGTTGTCTGCTTGTGCAGTCTATCGAGTGGCGCCAACGACGCTCCGGCGTCACAGAACAAATCTCGGTGGTCACGGGGACTTGCGCCTCGCGTGATCAAGAGTGTAGTTCGTGTTCAAGCAATTGACTCGAATTCTGGTTGATCCTACCAGTGATATACGCTCGTCTCAAAGGTTAAGCCATGCATGTCTAAGTACAAGCTTCCTAGAAAGTGAAACCGCATAAGGCTCAGTATAACAGCTATAATTTACAAGATCCTCATCCAAACAGTTACTTGGATAACTGTGGAAAAGCCAGAGCTAATACATGCATTATGCCGGGACTGTTGGCCTCCGGGTCGGCGGAACTGGTGCACTTATTAGTTAAACCAATCGCCTCCGGGCGCTTTGAGTTGAAATCTGGATAAGGATGCCGATCGTACGGTCGCTTGCGACTGACGACAGATCTTTCAAATGTCTGCCCTATCAACTATTGATGGTAGTGTAGAGGACTACCATGGTTGCGACGGGTAACGGGGAATCAGGGTTCGATTCCGGAGAGGGAGCCTGAGAAATGGCTACCACATCCAAGGAAGGCAGCAGGCGCGTAAATTACCCAATCCCGGCACGGGGAGGTAGTGACGAGAAATAACAATATGGACCTCTCTAACGATGGTCCATAATTGGAATGAGTTGAGCATAAATCCTTTTGCAAGGATCAAGTGGAGGGCAAGTCTGGTGCCAGCAGCCGCGGTAATTCCAGCTCCACTAGCGTATATTAAAGTTGTTGCGGTTAAAACGTTCGAAGTTGATACCCCGTCCAGACTCGCGTCCGTCGCGGGCGCCCGGCCTCTCGGTTGGGACCGTCCGTGTACGCGCTCGCGGCTGCGACTCACAATGGTGTACCTGGGCGTTCTACTCCGTGACGGGTCAGGACTTGTCGCCGCGACCTCGTCGGTCAAGGTCTTGTTCGACCCAGCTTCATGGTGCCCGGGAACTCTCGTTTACCTTGAACAAATTAGAGTGCTCAAAGCAGGCTAGTTCAAAGCGTCCGGTCCTCCGGGGCCGGCGTTGGCCGAGAATAATTTTGCATGGAATAATGGAACATGACCTCGGTCTGAGTGGTTTCGTTGGTTTGTAATAGACCAAGAGGTAATGATTAACAGAAGTAGTCGGGGGCATTGGTATTACGGCGCGAGAGGTGAAATTCGTAGACCGTCGTAGGACCCACAGAAGCGAAAGCGTTTGCCAAGGATGCTTTCATTAATCAAGAACGAAAGTTAGAGGATCGAAGGCGATTAGATACCGCCCTAGTTCTAACCGTAAACGATGCCAATTAGCAATTGGGAGACGCTACCTACCTTCGGTGCTCTCAGTAGCTTCCGGGAAACCAAAATCGGGTTCCGGGGAAGTATGGTTGCAAAGTTGAAACTTAAAGGAATTGACGGAAGGGCACCACAAGAAGTGGAGCTTGCGCGCGATTCGAGCAGTCACCCAGTACGGTCACGGTGTGTTTTGCTCCGCGGTGAAGATAGAAATTTTTGTGCAAAAATTGCCTGGAGGACCCAAATTGGAGTATAAATCGTTCATAAGAGTGAATTTAAGTGCAACGAACGAAAACCGCATGAAAATCGGTGCAAAAACGCGGAAAAATATGATAAACATTCCCCATACATTTTGTATGGGGAACTATTTCGCTAAAAAATGTGTTAAATAAGTCTTTTTCAACACGGTTTGCGGTGAAATCCATAAATCAGGTGGTGTTTAACAATTTTTAGCCGATAAACAGTGTTTGCCGGCGAAAATTCGCGAAAAATAAGGTGCGGAAAATTTGCGTAAGGAATTACAACAACAACAACAACAACAGTATATGTGTGTCGCGAGTGCGTATAACATTCCGGTCCACGAGCGCCGGAAGTGGCCGGAAACGGTAGTGTTCGTGCCCGTGATCGAGTGTATGCAAAAAACCGGACGAAAAACGGACGTAAATCGCCGAAAAACAACGTGGTAAAAAGTGTCAGGGTGCTACCGCCGGAGCACGTGTCTCCGGGAAAAGGAGTTTAATAGAAAATCGCTAATAACTTCGCGAGTTTTGGTCGGATTTGTGTGCGGTTTTCACCGTTGGGTTAGTTTCGATGCGAACAATACGATCCCATAAAAAATAGTGAAAATCGTGAAAAATTTTTGACAGTTTGTGATGACATCTGAGTGACAAGCAATACCCAGGCGACAAATATTTTATCGGCGAGCAGTTCCCAGGGGACAAAAATTTGAACTTACCGTTACTGCTTGAAAACTGCCCGATTTTTTAAAAAGTGTGCGGAAAATTCTGGGAAGGTGGGTAGTGCCCTCGGGAGCTCGAATCTGCTCGATTCGACCAGATCGTGCAACTCGAAAATTGCTCGAATTTTTCGAATCTGCTCGAAAAATTTGAAAAATTCGGGGAAGCTGTGGAGGGTGTAGAGCGACTTGACTAGAGTGAAAAACACGGGAAAATTATTTTCCCCCTCCCCCTTCCCCCGTCTCCTCCAGGGGCCAGAATCACAGCAGCTGGGCGGCGCAGCATCCCTGGGGTCATCTCGACCCCACGGGGTCATATCGATCCCCAGGATTATCTTGACCCACAAGGGAGTTTACCACGAAGATGGAACTCTCAAATCGCAGTTTGAGGCCTCGGCAGCCATCCGTCGATTGCGGCATGGGTGCGGTTCAGAAGAAAACCGCAGTGTCAGCCAAAATTGACACTGGACGTACACCCCTGGCTGCACGTTTGAACGAGGAAAATGAGGTTCGTCTGCACCTGATGTTGCAGGCGGAGAAGGCGGAGAAGGCGGAACTGATGAAGACGGTAGCAGGTCTCCAGGCCACTGTTGAGGGATTGCAGAAGCAGCTTGCGGAGTCGCAGCAGGCCAGGCTTTCCGCCGAAGCGGACGCAAAGAAGGAGAGAGATGCATTGCTGGCCGAGATCCGCGATCTAGGGAAGCAATTGCGCCAGGAGCTCTGCTGGCAACGCGGGCAACAGCAGCAAGCACAACCTGGTCCGTCAGTGACAACGGCGGTTACGCTCCCGGCCTACCAGGTGCCAACGGGAGAAGACATCCGGCAAGTGGAGCAGCCCAGCTTCGCTGAGGTCGTCCGCCGCAAATATCGCGGCATGGCTAAGGGAAACCCCGGCAGCCCCTCAGCAGCAGCAGCAGGAAAACCAGCAGCAGCATCAACAACAACAACAGCAGCAGCAGCGGCAGCCACAGCGACAGCAGGTCACAGGCTCGCAGCAGCAACAACAGCAGCAGCAGCGCCAGCCACAGCGACAGGCGGTCGCAGGCACGCAGCAGCAGCAACAGCGTCGGCAGCAGCAACAACAGCAGCAGCAACAACACCAGCAGCGGCCTACTGCTGTACAGGCGCAGCGTAGCGAGCAGTTGCACCAGGAGCGACGACGTCCAGCACGCCCTCGGCAGGACCAGCTCATCTTTGAGCCGGCCGAGGGCTGCTCTTAAGGCGCTCTTCGAAAAGATCCGCCTGAATCAGCGCCTGGCGGAGGAGAACAAGCACGTGCATCAGGGCTACCGCACGACCCGCGACTTCCTTCGCCTTACACTCAAAAGGATGCAGATGCCGCTGTGCTGCTGCAGCGCATCCAGGAGGAGGTCGGTGATTTGGCCACTGGCCGGATCATCACGGAGATGGCCGAGGTGATGATTACCGGCATCGACATGTTGGCCACAAAAGAGGATGTGGAACGTGGCCTGCAGCGGGCGCTGGAACGCACAGTAGTTGCAGCAACCACGTCCTTGTGGGAGCGTCGTGATGGGACGCAGCGTGCCCGTGTCCGACTTCCACGGAGGGACGCTGACCTTCTGGCGGACAAACGTATCCTTGTTGGATACTCGGCGTGCCTGGTGCGCAGCGCGCCAAAACAGCAGCGAAGCGCCGTTCGCTGTTTCCGCTGCTTGGAGCGTGGACACACCACTGCAGACTGCGCCGGCGTGGATCGTTCCGGCCTATGCCTGCGATGCGGAGCCACGGATCATCGCGCGGCATCATGCACCTGCGATCCGAAGTGCATCGTTTGTGGCGGCCCACACCGCATCGCCGCCCCCATGTGCCCAGGCCCGCAACCACAATGTTGAACGTCCTGCAGTTCAACGCCAACCATTGCGAGAACGCCCAGGACCTGGCGTTGCATGTGTTGACCACCGAGGGTCTTGACGTTCTGCTCTTGTCCGAGCCCTATTGCGTACCGCGCAATAACGGCAATTGGGTAACGGACGAGAGTAAGACGGTTGCCATCGTCGTCAACGGCAACCGGCTGCCGATACAGCGTATCAGGCACCGTCAGACCCTCGGTGTGGTTGCGGCCGACGTCGGTGGAATCGCTGTGGTGAGCTGCTATGTGTCGCCGCAGACAGGAGTCCCAGAGTTCCGAAGCACTATGGAAAAGATCGACCTGATCGTCCGCGGGTGCAGCCGGGTTCTCCTGGCCGGCGATTTCAACGCCATGCACCTGGACTGGGAAGCAGCAGGACTTGCCCGAAGGGCTTGGAGCTTCTCCAGTTGGCGGACAACCTCGGGCTGGTGCTACTGAACAAGGCAGACTGTCTGCCAACGTTCAAGGGGAACCGAGCGGACACAACTCGGTTTCCGCCCAGCCGACCGGACGTTACGTTCGCCAGTAGTGTGATCAGCCGTCTCGACCCGCGCGAGCACAGCGCCCGAGGCTGGCGCGTTCCCGACGTGGTAACGCTCAGTGATCACCGTTACGTCCGGTACGAGGTTGGCGTGAGTCCACCATCATCGAGGATCGGGCAGCACGGCGTGGACAGCGCCCGGCCCGCGTAAGCAATGCCGGTACGCGCTGGAAGACCAGTCAGTTTGACTCCCAGCTTTTCGGGAAAGCGCTGGCCATGACTGGGTTCGCCCGTCAAGCTAACAGCGTCGAAAGCTTGGTCGAGTCGCTGACCAGCGTCTGCGACGAGACGATGTCGCGGGTCTTCCCAGCGCAGGACCACACAGGTCGGCCAGCTTACTGGTGGACTCCGGCGATCCAGACGATGATCGAAGAACTCTCCAGAAAGGAGCAAATGGCGATGAGGACCATTCCGCCCAACGAACAGCTCCAAACGGAACTCTTAGCTGCCAGAGAGAGCCTTCGGAAGGCTATTCGTTCGAGTAAGAACGAGGCGTTCGACCAGTTCTTGCTGTCGATCAGGGAGGATGAAACCGGAAACTTTTTCCGGAAGGTCTTCCACTGGTTCCAGGCGGCCCGCTCAGCCCCGGAACGCGATCCAGCAGAACTGCGGCGAATTGTCGACGCCTTGTTCCCGGTTCATCCGCCGGTAGAGTGGCCTGATCTCCGAGTTGGCAACATGGCGCCGCTCCGATCGATCGGCCTGACCGAGCTGGAGAATATAGCAGCCAGCATGCACCCGCGGAAGGCTCCTGGGCTTGATGGAGTACCGAACGCCGCCCTTACGGTTGCTCTCAGGCAGCAACCGGAGCCCTTCCGCCGGGTGTTTCAGGAGTGCCTGGACACGTCCTGCTTTCCGCAGCCGTGGAAAAAGCAGCGACTGGTGCTCCTGCCAAAGCCAGGCAAGTCACCGGGCGAGCCGTCGTCATTTCGCCCGATTTGCCTGCTTGACAACACAGGCAAGGCTTTGGAGCGGCTGCTGTTGAACCGGCTCAACGAATATATCGAGGATCCAGAGAGTCCGCAACTGTCTGAGCAGCAGTTCGGATTCCGGCGAGGGCGATCGACTCTGCAGGCCATACAGCAAGTCGTAGACGCGGGACGAAGGGCGAAGTCCTTTGGCAGGACGAACAACCGTGACCGGCGCTGCCTCATGGTTGTTGCCCTGGACGTCCGTAACGCGTTCAACACGGCTAGCTGGCAGAGCATCGCCGAGGCGCTCCAGGCGAAAGGAGTCCCCGTGCAGTTGTGCCGCATACTGCAGGACTACTTCGCCGACAGGGAGCTCACGTACGACACGGCGGACGGGCCGGTTACCCGCCGAGTATCGGCAGGTGTTCCACAGGGGTCTATATTGGGCCCCACATTGTGGAACATCATGTACGACGGTGTGCTAGCCGTAGAGCTCCCTGAGGGCGCCTCCATCGTGGGATTCGCCGATGATCTTGCGATCCTGGCAGCGGGGACAACACCGGAGCACGCAGCAGCGATTGCGGAGGAAGCGGTGGCAGCGGTCAACAGCTGGATGGTGCGGCACAAACTCTCCCTGGCGCCGGAGAAGACGGAGTTGCTGATGGTGTCGAGCAAGCGAAGCGGATACAAAAACATCCCTGTGAACATCTGTGGAGTGGAAGTGCGCTCGAAGCGGTCGATCCGCTACTTGGGGGTCATGCTACACGACCACCTGTCGTGGCGCCCACACGTCGAGATGGTCGCGGACAAGGCCCTCCGTGTGGTGCGAGCATTGCGTGGCGTCATGCGCAACCACAGCGGCCCCCAAGTGAGCAAGCGGAAGCTGCTCGCCGCAGTGGCCGCGTCCATCATCCGCTACGGCGCACCCGTCTGGGCGGAAGCCGTGGACCTGCAGTGGTGCAGGCGGATTCTGGACCGCGTGCAACGGCCCTTGGCCCAGGGCATCACGAGCGCCTTCCACTCCACGAGCTGCGAGGTAGCGGTGGTTTTAGCCGGAGAACTGCCATACCACCTCCTGGTGAAGGAAGACGCCCGCTGCTACAACCGACTGCAGTTAAGCCCGGACAGCAGTCGAGAGGCGATTCGCCAGGAGGAAAGGGAGTCATCGCTGCAGCTGTGGCAGCAACAGTGGGACAACGAGGCGGCGAATAACACCAGCCGTTACTTACGTTGGGCCCACCGACAAGTGCCAGACGTGCGCCTGTGGACGGGACGGAAGCACGGAGAGGTAGATTTCTACCTCTCGCAGGTATTGAGTGGACACGCCTTCGTCCACGAATTCCTGCACGTGTTCGGGTTCGCTCCGTCCCCGGACTGTCCCAGGTGCGCAGGGTCGGTCGAGTCGGTGGCCCACGTACTCTTCGAGTGTCCCCGCTTCGCAGATGTTCGGGTGGAGTTACTGCACGGCGTCGACGAGGACAACCTCGGCAGTCGTCTGCTGGAGAGCGCGGAGTCGTGGGACCGCATCCAGCAAGCGGCTCGGCGGATCCTCTCCGTGCTGCAAGAGGACTGGCGGCAGGAGCAGCTTACCTTGGCAGTCGCTGAGGCTGCTCAGCCAGATCCAGCAGCCAGCCCGCCCGAGGACATGGCGGAGGTAGAGCGGAGATTGCTGAGGCGACGAGAGGTGCGCAACCGCAGCGCCCGGCGAATGCGGCAGCGGCGTCGGCAGGAGCGGCTCGGCGAGAACGAGGTCGTTCCGGCAATCATGGCACGCGCAGCGCCAACGACGCAGCGGCAAATGACGCAGTGGAGCCGACAGGGGAGGTCGAGGAGGAGGAGGCCAGCCGTCCAGCGCCAACAATCCCCCCGCGCAGCCGGGGATTGCCTCCCTCCCCACGTACGTTGGAGATGCGGCGACTTCGTCGGAACCACGTGCAACAACTGTACCGGAGAAGGCGTCGGGACGGAGAGCTGGGAGACGTTCCGCAGGGTCGCCAGCGACGCGGAAGAGCCCCATCTTCGGCGGCGGAGATTGAGCAGCGTCGCATCAACAGGCGGAATAGGGAGAGGCAACGGCGGCTGGAGCAACGGCAAGCGGAGGTAGAGGCTCAGTCTCCCCGTGGGACGAGCTGCCAAGTTCCCAGCTTGCTGAAAGAAGAGCTGGCCTCACGGAGGACGAGCGAGCTGCCGTCACTTCGGCGAACGTCTTCGCGCGCTGATATAGCTCGGTCTTGATACGGAGTAACCTGCGTGGATTGGGACAAAGACTACGGCTTACGGAACACGTTTAATGAACAAATGCGGGAAACAAATCCTTTAACGAAAGGAATGTTGTTGTTGAACTAATTACGAATAAAATAAAACGAAAGGCCCAAATGGGCGGAATTCCCGGCGGGGGGGAGTCCGTTAGTGGTAACCCCCCGCCGGAAGGAGCGGGTTTTCTGGGTTAAAATTTAGATAACACCAATAAAGAAAACCTAATGAATTAAAAAAAAAAAAAAAAGAAGTGGAGCTTGCGGCTTAATTTGACT
>NW_024412083.1:125000-127500 GCF_016920715.1 Anopheles arabiensis | reverse complement strand
AATAGACAGTTGCTTATCATACACATCGCAAACGAACACCCCTTAGTGAGCATTAGCAAAAGTCAATTGCACAAAGCAAATGCAATACAAACTGATCAAGTACATTAAAGAACGCTACGTAGCAGGACTTCTTTCCAAGAATGGTGTCCGCAACGGGAGGGCAAGCGTCCTTCCCAGGTTTTCCTAGTAAACCTTGTATGGTAAACATACCCAAGCGTGTCTGTAAGCACGCAACGAAAGTCACGAACGGGCACATACCTAGGGAATGTACTCTACGTACTTGGACTTTTGTCCAAGAATGGTGTCCGCGACGGTCGGGCACTGCGACGCAATAACCAAATCCTAGGATTGTAACTTTAGTGTGCACAAACATAAACATTAACGCGTTCGCTCGGGCTGCGCCGTCCGTGTTGAACACAAATGTGGGTGATTATATGCGTGGAGGGACAAAAACATACGAGGAGGAGACAGTTTTCTGCACGATGTGCACAGAGCTCATTTCGTCGTCCCGGGCGAATGGAAAACACAAACATCGCGAGTATCGTTCTAGGTTTCTGTCTATAAAAGGGCAGGCCAAAAGGTGACCGGTTGAGATAAGCATTTTAAGCATACAAACACTTTATTGGAACTTTTGATACAAAAACAAGGTACGTACATGTAGGTTGTACCAACATGGACATCTATGAACGCGTACGCTCGGGCTGCGCCCTCCGTCTTGTACTTTCCCTGATCGGTACACAGTTTTGGTGCACTGCTATTCCGACCGGCAACTTGTACCAACATATACATCCATGAACGCGTACGTAGTGTACTTTCCCTGATCGGTACACACTGTTGGTGCACGGCATAAGAAAAGAGCTAAAATGGTCAAACTCAATCCATTTCAACAATAGATAGTCGATAGTAGCTGTGCCGATGAAGTAGGGCACGATGCAAGTTAATGTTGTTTAATGAATAACATGTCCGCCATACATTTCAGTACAAAATTGCTCGGTCAGACCTACAAAGTGCTATATCTCGAATACGAGGCGTCGGACTGGGGGGTTGTAGAACAATTTTAAGTTCGTCTAATGATTCTACATCCGATTCTGGATAGCGGTTTTTTGACCACTTTTCAATATTTTGTGACACCCCGAACCTAGGGGCAGCTCCTAGCTTTTTTCAAAAATGTGCACCGATCGGGCCGGAGAGCTCGTGTGGCTCAAAACATGTTTTTCGCTAAAACACCTCAAAACGTGTCGAGAACGCACCCTAGCTCTTGTTTTTCAAAAGTTATGGCCATTTAAAGTGAGGTGGTTTTTTGCTTCAAAATAGCTATTTTACCCGTCCCTATGGCCATGCTTTAAATTTTCACGAAAATGCCAGGTCAGACCTAGGGCGGGCCATATCTTGAATACTAAACGTCGCAGACATTGGTCGTAGAACAATTTTAAGTTCGTCTAATGATTCTACATCCGATTCTGGATAGCGGTTTTTTGACCACTTTTCAATATTTTGTGACACCCCGAACCTAGGGGCAGCTCCCTAGCTTTTTTCAAAAATGTGCACCGAACGGGCCGGAGAGCTCGTGTGGCTCAAAACATGTTTTTCGCTAAAACACCTCAAAACGTGTCGAGAACGCACCCTAGCTCTTGTTTTTCAAAAGTTATGGCCATTTAAAGTGAGGTGGTTTTTGCTTCAAAATAGCTATTTTACCCGTCCCTATGGCCATGCTTTAAATTTTCACGAAAATGCCAGGTCAGACCTAGGGCGGGCCATATCTTGAATACTAAACGTCGCAGACATTGGTCGTAGAACAATTTTAAGTTCGTCTAATGATTCTACATCCGATTCTGGATAGCGGTTTTTGACCACTTTTCAATATTTTGTGACACCCCGAACCTAGGGGCAGCTCCTAGCTTTTTCAAAAATGTGCACCGAGCGGGCCGGAGAGCTCGTGTGGCTCAAAACATGTTTTTCGCTAAAACCCCTCAAAACGTGTAAGGAACGCACCCTAGATGATAAAAAGTGCAATCAGAATGTCAATCGACAACTTTGTTGGGGGTACCATTTTACTCTACGGGCCAGTAGCTTAGGCGCGCCAACAGCGCTTTCCTTTCGGGTTCCCATTTTTGCCCTCCTGGGATTATGATCATTTGCTCATTGCCTACTATAGGGAGGGTACCTTGCTACGAGGTCAAACATGAAGATTGCACCAAATCGTAGTTTTACCTCTATTTAGTCGTAGGAGCATGGTTTGCAGTGGCAGTGGGTCATTAAGCCCCCGTTTGGGTCATACGTCCCTCCGCGATAAAAATCGTCGTATGCCTATAGTCCGAACTAATGAAGCAAAAGTGGTGTCTGGTGGGCTCTGCCGATGATTTTAACCTATGATTTTGAGCTTCCACCCTATAAAAACGTTCCTGGAGCAGTACATCACGGGTCTACGGACCCAAAGACTTCGTCGTGATGGTTTCTAGTAAAAAGTTGTAACAGCTAAGGGTTTTGAATACGCGTATAT
>NW_024412083.1:112500-115000 GCF_016920715.1 Anopheles arabiensis | reverse complement strand
ACGCAACGAAAGTCACGAACGGGCACATACCTAGGGAATGTACTCTACGTACTTGGACTTTTGTCCAAGAATGGTGTCCGCGACGGTCGGGCACTGCGACGCAATAACCAAATCCTAGGATTGTAACTTTAGTGTGCACAAACATAAACATTAACGCGTTCGCTCGGGCTGCGCCGTCCGTGTTGAACACAAATGTGGGTGATTATATGCGTGGAGGGACAAAAACATACGAGGAGGAGACAGTTTTCTGCACGATGTGCACAGAGCTCATTTCGTCGTCCCGGGCGAATGGAAAACACAAACATCGCGAGTATCGTTCTAGGTTTCTGTCTATAAAAGGGCAGGCCAAAAGGTGACCGGTTGAGATAAGCATTTTAAGCATACAAACACTTTATTGGAACTTTTGATACAAAAACAAGGTACGTACATGTAGGTTGTACCAACATGGACATCTATGAACGCGTACGCTCGGGCTGCGCCCTCCGTCTTGTACTTTCCCTGATCGGTACACAGTTTTGGTGCACTGCTATTCCGACCGGCAACTTGTACCAACATATACATCCATGAACGCGTACGTAGTGTACTTTCCCTGATCGGTACACACTGTTGGTGCACGGCATAAGAAAAGAGCTAAAATGGTCAAACTCAATCCATTTCAACAATAGATAGTCGATAGTAGCTGTGCCGATGAAGTAGGGCACGATGCAAGTTAATGTTGTTTAATGAATAACATGTCCGCCATACATTTCAGTACAAAATTGCTCGGTCAGACCTACAAAGTGCTATATCTCGAATACGAGGCGTCGGACTGGGGGTTGTAGAACAATTTTAAGTTCGTCTAATGATTCTACATCCGATTCTGGATAGCGGTTTTTGACCACTTTTCAATATTTTGTGACACCCCGAACCTAGGGGCAGCTCCTAGCTTTTTTCAAAAATGTGCACCGATCGGGCCGGAGAGCTCGTGTGGCTCAAAACATGTTTTTCGCTAAAACACCTCAAAACGTGTCGAGAACGCACCCTAGCTCTTGTTTTTCAAAAGTTATGGCCATTTAAAGTGAGGTGGTTTTTGCTTCAAAATAGCTATTTTACCCGTCCCTATGGCCATGCTTTAAATTTTCACGAAAATGCCAGGTCAGACCTAGGGCGGGCCATATCTTGAATACTAAACGTCGCAGACATTGGTCGTAGAACAATTTTAAGTTCGTCTAATGATTCTACATCCGATTCTGGATAGCGGTTTTTGACCACTTTTCAATATTTTGTGACACCCCGAACCTAGGGGCAGCTCCTAGCTTTTTCAAAAATGTGCACCGAACGGGCCGGAGAGCTCGTGTGGCTCAAAACATGTTTTTCGCTAAAACACCTCAAAACGTGTCGAGAACGCACCCTAGCTCTTGTTTTTCAAAAGTTATGGCCATTTAAAGTGAGGTGGTTTTTGCTTCAAAATAGCTATTTTACCCGTCCCTATGGCCATGCTTTAAATTTTCACGAAAATGCCAGGTCAGACCTAGGGCGGGCCATATCTTGAATACTAAACGTCGCAGACATTGGTCGTAGAACAATTTTAAGTTCGTCTAATGATTCTACATCCGATTCTGGATAGCGGTTTTTGACCACTTTTCAATATTTTGTGACACCCCGAACCTAGGGGCAGCTCCTAGCTTTTTCAAAAATGTGCACCGAGCGGGCCGGAGAGCTCGTGTGGCTCAAAACATGTTTTTCGCTAAAACCCTCAAAACGTGTAAGGAACGCACCCTAGATGATAAAAAGTGCAATCAGAATGTCAATCGACAACTTTGTTGGGGTACCATTTTTACTCTACGGGCCAGTAGCTTAGGCGCGCCAACAGCGCTTTCCTTTCGGGTTCCCATTTTTGCCCTCCTGGGATTATGATCATTTGCTCATTGCCTACTATAGGAGGGTACCTTGCTACGAGGTCAAACATGAAGATTGCACCAAATCGTAGTTTTTACCTCTATTTAGTCGTAGGAGCATGGTTTGCAGTGGCAGTGGGTCATTAAGCCCCCGTTTGGGTCATACGTCCCTCCGCGATAAAAATCGTCGTATGCCTATAGTCCGAACTAATGAAGCAAAAGTGGTGTCTGGTGGGCTCTGCCGATGATTTTAACCTATGATTTTGAGCTTCCACCCTATAAAAACGTTCCCTGAGCAGTACATCACGGGTCTACGGACCCAAAGACTTCGTCGTGATGGTTTCTAGTAAAAAGTTGTAACAGCTAAGGGTTTTGAATACGCGTATATTAACCATTGCTTGAAACTAAGCTTCGTTGTCTTTAAACTCTGCAAGACCAATCGAACTTCTTAGGGAAACCCGAAGGATTCACGCTAAGCTCGATGAGCTATTATGGGTAGTGGTGCATGATCTGGTGTTCCTTGGATCTAATCCAATGAATAAATTTATGAGGGTATATATGGTGCAGGGCACAAAGCGTGATGAAACCGGGTCTCCCTACCAAATGTGGCATATTTTTTCCCT
>NW_024412083.1:100000-102500 GCF_016920715.1 Anopheles arabiensis | reverse complement strand
TGAGCATTAGCAAAAGTCAATTGCACAAAGCAAATGCAATACAAACTGATCAAGTACATTAAAGAACGCTACGTAGCAGGACTTCTTTCCAAGAATGGTGTCCGCAACGGGAGGGCAAGCGTCCTTCCCAGGTTTTCCTAGTAAACCTTGTATGGTAAACATACCCAAGCGTGTCTGTAAGCACGCAACGAAAGTCACGAACGGGCACATACCTAGGGAATGTACTCTACGTACTTGGACTTTTGTCCAAGAATGGTGTCCGCGACGGTCGGGCACTGCGACGCAATAACCAAATCCTAGGATTGTAACTTTAGTGTGCACAAACATAAACATTAACGCGTTCGCTCGGGCTGCGCCGTCCGTGTTGAACACAAATGTGGGTGATTATATGCGTGGAGGGACAAAAACATACGAGGAGGAGACAGTTTTCTGCACGATGTGCACAGAGCTCATTTCGTCGTCCCGGGCGAATGGAAAACACAAACATCGCGAGTATCGTTCTAGGTTTCTGTCTATAAAAGGGCAGGCCAAAAGGTGACCGGTTGAGATAAGCATTTTAAGCATACAAACACTTTATTGGAACTTTTGATACAAAAACAAGGTACGTACATGTAGGTTGTACCAACATGGACATCTATGAACGCGTACGCTCGGGCTGCGCCCTCCGTCTTGTACTTTCCCTGATCGGTACACAGTTTTGGTGCACTGCTATTCCGACCGGCAACTTGTACCAACATATACATCCATGAACGCGTACGTAGTGTACTTTCCCTGATCGGTACACACTGTTGGTGCACGGCATAAGAAAAGAGCTAAAATGGTCAAACTCAATCCATTTCAACAATAGATAGTCGATAGTAGCTGTGCCGATGAAGTAGGGCACGATGCAAGTTAATGTTGTTTAATGAATAACATGTCCGCCATACATTTCAGTACAAAATTGCTCGGTCAGACCTACAAAGTGCTATATCTCGAATACGAGGCGTCGGACTGGGGGTTGTAGAACAATTTTAAGTTCGTCTAATGATTCTACATCCGATTCTGGATAGCGGTTTTTGACCACTTTTCAATATTTTGTGACACCCCGAACCTAGGGGCAGCTCCTAGCTTTTTCAAAAATGTGCACCGATCGGGCCGGAGAGCTCGTGTGGCTCAAAACATGTTTTTCGCTAAAACACCTCAAAACGTGTCGAGAACGCACCCTAGCTCTTGTTTTTCAAAAGTTATGGCCATTTAAAGTGAGGTGGTTTTTGCTTCAAAATAGCTATTTTACCCGTCCCTATGGCCATGCTTTAAATTTTCACGAAAATGCCAGGTCAGACCTAGGGCGGGCCATATCTTGAATACTAAACGTCGCAGACATTGGTCGTAGAACAATTTTAAGTTCGTCTAATGATTCTACATCCGATTCTGGATAGCGGTTTTTGACCACTTTTCAATATTTTGTGACACCCCGAACCTAGGGGCAGCTCCCTAGCTTTTTCAAAAATGTGCACCGAACGGGCCGGAGAGCTCGTGTGGCTCAAAACATGTTTTTCGCTAAAACACCTCAAAACGTGTCGAGAACGCACCCTAGCTCTTGTTTTTCAAAAGTTATGGCCATTTAAAGTGAGGTGGTTTTTGCTTCAAAATAGCTATTTTACCCGTCCCTATGGCCATGCTTTAAATTTTCACGAAAATGCCAGGTCAGACCTAGGGCGGGCCATATCTTGAATACTAAACGTCGCAGACATTGGTCGTAGAACAATTTTAAGTTCGTCTAATGATTCTACATCCGATTCTGGATAGCGGTTTTTGACCACTTTTCAATATTTTGTGACACCCCGAACCTAGGGCAGCTCCCTTAGCTTTTTTCAAAAATGTGCACCGAGCGGGCCGGAGAGCTCGTGTGGCTCAAAACATGTTTTTCGCTAAAACCCCTCAAAACGTGTAAGGAACGCACCCTAGATGATAAAAAGTGCAATCAGAATGTCAATCGACAACTTTGTTGGGGGTACCATTTTACTCTACGGGCCAGTAGCTTAGGCGCGCCAACAGCGCTTTCCTTTCGGGTTCCCATTTTTGCCCTCCTGGGATTATGATCATTTGCTCATTGCCTACTATAGGAGGGTACCTTGCTACGAGGTCAAACATGAAGATTGCACCAAATCGTAGTTTTTACCTCTATTTAGTCGTAGGAGCATGGTTTGCAGTGGCAGTGGGTCATTAAGCCCCCGTTTGGGTCATACGTCCCTCCGCGATAAAAATCGTCGCATGCCCATAGTCCGGAACTAATGAAGCAAAAGTGGTGTCTGGTGGGCTCTGCCGATGATTTTAACCTATGATTTTGAGCTTCCACCCCATAAAAATCGTTCCCTTGGAGTAGTACATCACGGGTCTACGGACCCAAAGACTTCGTCGTGATGGTTTCTAGTAAAAAGTTGTAACAGCTAAGGGTTTTGAATACGCGTATATTAACCATTGCTTGAAACTAAGCTTCGTTGTCTTTAAACTCTGCAAG
>NW_024412083.1:90000-92500 GCF_016920715.1 Anopheles arabiensis | reverse complement strand
ACCAAGGGGTTGACAAGAAAGATCCGACCAAGCGTTCATGGATCTTCAAGATCGAATGGAGGCGATGCGTTTTGGGATAAGCAAACTCGATGATGAGTCTTCCCATTTTACGCTAGTTACGGTAATGATGGACTTCCTCGATGAGGTAATGTCCGAATTTCGAAGGTACAGAGCCGTAAATCGCATGCAGCAGGTCCTCGACCGTCAAACGCAAACGTCGTTTGACGGTAACGATGGATTCGGGCCGCAAACGCGAAAAGGCAGAAGACCAGTGGCTGATGACCAACAGCCTGGTTCAAGTGGGGTTGCAAAGATTGCAACAACAACAACAACAACCATCGAGGTTGACCCCTGTTAGGGGAGTAAGCGGTGGAAAATATTCCAAGTCCGAGAAACGGACCGAATATTAATGAGGGTAGAATTAATAAGAGGAAGAAGAAGAAGAGCAAGAAGAAGCAGAATAAGCCCAGAAAGCGGCCTGAGGCTCTGCTGATATCGGACTGCACTTCCGAGGAGCTGGCGAAATTGCTCAAGGAAATGAAGCAGTCCGATGCTCTTAAATCGGTTGGAGAGACAATCTCTAAGGTCCGACGGGCCCAGAATGGAGGCATGTTGCTAGAACTTAAGCAGGGTAGTTCTGCTAGTGCAATTGCCCCAAAGGTTAAGGAAGCGGTGAAGGGCAAGGCGTCAGTGAGAACGCTAGCTCCTTCTAAAATGATTGAGATCATGCATCTCGATGAAATTACCACCCCAGAGGAGGTTGCGGAGTCTGTCAAAGCACAGCTCAACATCGAGATAGAAACAGATCGTATCAAATGAAGAAAGGCCGCGCGGCCGGTACGCAGTGGGCACGGATCAACGTATCGCTGCCAGACTTTCAAAGCTTCTTGAATTTGGGAAAGCTGAAAGTTGGTTGGTCGATATGCCATATCCGCGAGGTTATGGAAGAGCAGAAATGCTATAAGTGTTGGAAGGTAGGCCATACGAGCTACCATTGTAGGAACCAGACAGAAGTAATCTGTGCTGGAATGCGGTTTGAGTGGACACAAGAAGCAAGCTTGTACCAACTCTGTCAAGTGTTTGGATTGCGGTACGAGGTCACAGAACCTTCACGCAACGGGCAGTTATATGTGTCCCCGTAGGCGAACGATTAGATCATAATGGTTAGGTTGCTACAACATAACCAGAATCATAGTTATGCTGCATTTCAATTAATGTGGCAAACGATTAGGGAAGAATCTGCGGATATAGTGTTGATTGCAGATCCGTATCTGGCAACAACCAACGTCAAAGTGTTACGCAACGACGATAACACAGCAGCGGTAGTGGTTAACGCGGACTTACCAGTTAAGGTAGTCAGTAAGGCTCTGAAGGGTTTAATGATAGTTGACATAGGTGATATGCGAGTGGTTAGCGTTTACGCGCCACCTAGATTTAGTATGGAAGAGTTCCAGAACATGTTGGATAACACGGTAATGGCCGTAACCGGTATCCACAAATTCGTTATCGGGGGACTTCAACGCTTGGTCATCAAGTTGGAACAACCAACTTGGCGAGCGTGGAGAAACCCAGAAACGAAGAGGTGAGTTGGTTTTATCAACCTTTGCGCAGATTGACGCAATTTTATTGAACGACGGCAGCACCCCAACTTATGCTGGACCAGGGCGCACGTCAGTAGTTGATCTTACTTTTGCGAGCCGAACCGTAGCAAGATCATTTAAGTGGGAGGTGTTATCTAGCTATATGAACTCTGATCATCGTGCAATACGAATAGATCTTGAGACGCAAAGCGTGCGTAATCTGTCCCGACCCATAACGGGATGGAGCATCAAGTATTTTAGCAAAGATATATTTGAAGTTATGATGCAAGCCGCTTTTGAGACCGAGGTCACAACAAGCGAAGACTTAATGCGTATACTTGTCACGGCGTGTAATGCGACGATGACTAAACGTAAGAGGTACACTCCTAACAAGAGTGCATTTTGGTGGACGTTAGAGATTGAGGCACTTCGCAAAGAGTGCAAACACCGCGATCGATTAGCGCAAAGAGCTTTTAATACTGATCTCTATTCTACTTTTAGGACGAGTTCAAGGTGGCACGGAATGCCCTCAAGCGATTGATCAAGCATACCCGACAGAGGAAGTGGAAAGAGTTCCTGGGAACAGCGAACAACGCATCATTTGGTATTGTATATCATACGTTCAAGAAAGTGGCCGAGGGTTCGATTGACCCCGAACCATGACATTGGACGAGTTTAGGGAAGTGGTGAGCGAGCTTTTTCCTACTCACCCAAACACGGTGTGGCCTGAATATCGTATCGATCAGCCACGAGAGTTTGAAAGGGTAACTAATGATGAGATTCTTGCGGTTGCCAGGAGACTACCCAACAAGAAGGCGCCGGGACCAGATGGTATCCCGAATGAGGCGCTGAAAGTTGGTATGTTGACTGCAACCGATGCATTTTGCAGGGTTTACCAAGGCTGTTTAGAGAACGCGAAG
>NW_024412083.1:82500-85000 GCF_016920715.1 Anopheles arabiensis | reverse complement strand
CGAGTTCAGATTTCTAGGACGTAGCGTATTTTTCAATCATAATAAACCGAATCAAACATAACAATGATGAAACTTACACCATGTCCCAAGGTTGTGCACAAAACGTAACGATAAAGTGCTGGCGAAGTTAGAGGTGCACCAAAATTGTGTACCGATCAGGGAAAGTACTCTACGTTCCTATGATTTGGGTGAAAAGTGTTATTTAACTGCTGGTTAGAATAGACAGTTGCTTATCATACACATCGCAAACGAACACCCCTTAGTGAGCATTAGCAAAAGTCAATTGCACAAAGCAAATGCAATACAAACTGATCAAGTACATTAAAGAACGCTACGTAGCAGGACTTCTTTCCAAGAATGGTGTCCGCAACGGGAGGGCAAGCGTCCTTCCCAGGTTTTCCTAGTAAACCTTGTATGGTAAACATACCCAAGCGTGTCTGTAAGCACGCAACGAAAGTCACGAACGGGCACATACCTAGGGAATGTACTCTACGTACTTGGACTTTTGTCCAAGAATGGTGTCCGCGACGGTCGGGCACTGCGACGCAATAACCAAATCCTAGGATTGTAACTTTAGTGTGCACAAACATAAACATTAACGCGTTCGCTCGGGCTGCGCCGTCCGTGTTGAACACAAATGTGGGTGATTATATGCGTGGAGGGACAAAACATACGAGGAGGAGATAGTTTTCTGCACGATGTGCACAGAGCTCATTTCGTCGTCCCGGGCGAATGGAAAACACAAACATCGCGAGTATCGTTCTAGGTTTCTGTCTATAAAAGGGCAGGCCAAAAGGTGACCGGTTGAGATAAGCATTTTAAGCATACAAACACTTTATTGGAACTTTTGATACAAAAACAAGGTACGTACATGTAGGTTGTACCAACATGGACATCTATGAATCGCGTACGCTCGGGCTGCGCCCTCCGTCTTGTACTTTCCCCTGATCGGTACACAGTTTTGGTGCACTGCTATTCCGACCGGCAACTTGTACCAACATATACATCCATGAACGCGTACGTAGTGTACTTTCCCTGATCGGTACACACTGTTGGTGCACGGCATAAGAAAAGAGCTAAAATGGTCAAACTCAATCCATTTCAACAATAGATAGTCGATAGTAGCTGTGCCGATGAAGTAGGGCACGATGCAAGTTAATGTTGTTTAATGAATAACATGTCCGCCATACATTTCAGCACAAAATTGCTCGGTCAGACCTACAAAGTGCTATATCTCGAATACGAGGCGTCGGACTGGGGGTTGTAGAACAATTTTAAGTTCGTCTAATGATTCTACATCCGATTCTGGATAGCGGTTTTTGACCACTTTTCAATATTTTGTGACACCCCGAACCTAGGGCAGCTCCCTAGCTTTTTTCAAAAATGTGCACCGATCGGGCCGGAGAGCTCGTGTGGCTCAAAACATGTTTTTCGCTAAAACACCTCAAAACGTGTCGAGAACGCACCCTAGCTCTTGTTTTTCAAAAGTTATGGCCATTTAAAGTGAGGTGGTTTTTGCTTCAAAATAGCTATTTTACCCGTCCCTATGGCCATGCTTTAAATTTTCACGAAAATGCCAGGTCAGACCTAGGGCGGGCCATATCTTGAATACTAAACGTCGCAGACATTGGTCGTAGAACAATTTTAAGTTCGTCTAATGATTCTACATCCGATTCTGGATAGCGGTTTTTGACCACTTTTCAATATTTTGTGACACCCCGAACCTAGGGCAGCTCCCTAGCTTTTTTTCAAAAATGTGCACCGAACGGGCCGGAGAGCTCGTGTGGCTCAAAACATGTTTTTCGCTAAAACACCTCAAAACGTGTCGAGAACGCACCCTAGCTCTTGTTTTTCAAAAGTTATGGCCATTTAAAGTGAGGTGGTTTTTGCTTCAAAATAGCTATTTTACCCGTCCCTATGGCCATGCTTTAAATTTTCACGAAAATGCCAGGTCAGACCTAGGGCGGGCCATATCTTGAATACTAAACGTCGCAGACATTGGTCGTAGAACAATTTTAAGTTCGTCTAATGATTCTACATCCGATTCTGGATAGCGGTTTTTGACCACTTTTCAATATTTTGTGACACCCCGAACCTAGGGCAGCTCCCTAGCTTTTTTTCAAAAATGTGCACCGAGCGGGCCGGAGAGCTCGTGTGGCTCAAAACATGTTTTTCGCCAAAACCCCTCAAAACGTGTAAGGAACGCACCCTAGATGATAAAAAGTGCAATCAGAATGTCAATCGACAACTTTGTTGGGGGTACCATTTTTACTCTACGGGCCAGTAGCTTAGGCGCGCCAACAGCGCTTTCCTTTCGGGTTCCCATTTTTGCCCTCCTGGGATTATGATCATTTGCTCATTGCCTACTATAGGAGGGTACCTTGCTACGAGGTCAAACATGAAGATTGCACCAAATCGTAGTTTTTACCTCTATTTAGTCGTAGGAGCATGGTTTGCAGTGGCAGTGGGTCATTAAGCCCCCGTTTGGGTCATACGTCCC